>NC_034595.1:104961990-105030348 GCF_900095145.1 Mus pahari | reverse complement strand
CAGATTGCATGTTTTAAGCACCAGGTTGCTTGTGTGTGTGTTTAGTTTTTTAAATATTTGCTTTAGGTTTTTACGTGTGTGTGTGTGTGTGTGTGAGAGAGAGAGAGAGAGAGAGAGAGAGAGAGAGAGAGAGAGAGAGAACTTGAGTGTCCATCTATGGAACACGTGTTTGCAGGAACCCAAACATACCAGAAGGTGTTGAATCCCTTGGAACTAGAGATACGGGCAGGTGTAAGTCACCTGACACAGGTTCTGGGAATTATGCAACAGCACTTAAGTCCTTTTGACTGCTGAACCACCTCTGTCGATCTGTGTTTAGTTTTTTGAGTTCTTTGTATATTCTATTATTTTATGGGAAGGGATGTTTTTGCCTGCATGTATGTCTTCTGTGCACCATGCGTGTGCCTGGTGCCCATGAAGGCCAGAACCGGAAAAGAGTGTTAGGTCCTAGAACAGTCACAGATGGTTGTGAGCCGCCACGTGGGTGCTACAGGTTGAATCTAGCTCTGCTGGAAGAGTAGCCAATGTTAACAGCCGGACTGCTGCTCTCTGGTCGCTTTTTGTAAACTCCAGATGTCAATCCTCTGCCAGACTGACAGCCAGCAATGACTCCCCTACCCTCCCTGAGCTGTTCTTCACTCAAATAGTTGTTTTCATCTCTGTATAAAGCCTTTTGGATTTCTCGGAGCCTTGTTTATCAATGGTCTTCTGCCGGAGGAAGAGGCGAGGGACAGAACTACTGCTCTCTGGAGTGCCACAGTGCCACGTGCTGAGCTAGAGTGTTCTGAGCCCCATCCCGGGAGTTGTGAGTCCCCTACCTGCCTCCATCACAGGCTCTCCTACATCCCTCCTGTGATCTTTCCTGAGGCACCACGAACCACACCTGAGACCCCAGGGGGAACCTTGCAGGGATGCCAGGTAACCAGGATAGTTATCACAGCCTCCCCACCAACCAGCTCCAGCATAGATGCCTTGGGCATCTTCTTGTCAACCAGGGTCAGGTCCTGGAATAGGCAGGGCCTGGGAAGGAGACCCACAAGAGCAGGCTTTGTCAGCTTGCTAAGGGCTGCTGTATCTACGAAGGGCTGTTCCAGTGTCCCTGCCCAGTGGCAGCTGCCAGATCCCTTCCATGGGGACAGCAGGGACTCTAATTGCTCACCTGCTGCTCAGAGTCTCTGCCAGCCCTGGAGGTGTGTCTGGGGAAGCTGTGCTAATTAGGCACTCCGTCCATCCTTGTAAGGGCAATATGCACGGTGTCGACCATTCAGTGAGTCCTTCACAGAAAGTAGGGAAGCTCCTTTCTCCCATTCTGAACTATATCCCGGACCTTAGGCATGATTTCCTAGCTGTGGCCTCGCTATATCCCGGACCTTAGGAATGACTTCCTAGCTGTGGCCTCACTATATCCCGGACCTTAGGAATGACTTCCTAGCTGTGGCCTTGCTATATCCCGGACCTTAGGCATGACTTCCTAGCTGTGGCCTCACTGACGTCCACCTTCCAGATACAGACTGCCCTGCTCAGTCTGGTTACTCTCAGCTCAGCTGACCTATGGGAAGCCTTGGTCCTTGCGGGGATTGAGGAGAGCATTCCAGGCCAGGGTTGGGAAGAGGGCATGTAGGATCTTCAGGGTGTCTCCCCCAGCAGCAGAGGGGGGGCTCACAGTAGAGAAGGGGGTCTCACTTTTGCAAAGATCACACAGCAGCCCTTGCTAGATGCCGTAGGGCCGCAAAGGGGAGGCGAGTTCCGCAGTGGGTACGTCCTGGTACCCGTGCCGCCCAGATCATGAACAATAAGCAGCATATCTTACCATTCATTTACCAAGGCTCCATTCTCTGGGGTCCCTTGGACTCCTTACCACATACTAGATTCAGCTCCTGCTCGCTAGAGAAAGGAGACTCTGCTGGTGATGGTCATGTAAGTTAGAGACAGCAGGTCCCCGATCTGCAAGACTTGGATCAGACAATGTGGCCCCCCTCCTTCTTGCCACCACTGTCCTCTCTCTCCCCATGGTCAACCGCCATCAACAAACCTAATTACAACGGCCTCCTGGCACTTTTTCTCTTGGAGTAAGGCATGCTCTGGCTTGCTTCTGGGCCCTTAATTTTTGATCAGGGACACCTCTTCGACTAATTATTTGTCAGTAATGAGGGAGGAGAGATGAAGTTGCGAAAGCGTCCCTGAGCTTATAGAGAGAAGCTGCAAATTAAAATACGAGGCATTGGTAAACAGGGCGCTAATTGGATTAATTCAAAAGTGATAGATTGGGATAAGAACAGAGAGGAAGACCACGGGCAGACTGAGGTCAGAGTGATTCCAGGAGCGTTGCCCGGGCTTCCTGTGATAGATGTGAGCCTCAAAGTTCAAGAGCTATAGACAGGGTTTGCCCTTGAAAGTAAGATGTGCTGCTGTGTATGCAAAACACATCTGAGTCACTCATGCACGCAAACCACCCAGGATGCATGGCCGTTTCTGTAAGCCCTGGCACTATCTGACCCTTGAGTCATTTTAGGAGAGACCAGAACTTTCATATGCCAACCGCCTTTCATTCCTCGGTTGTAATAAAGCCCCCTCTATTTGTTTTAAGGTTTTTTTGTTAATTATATGTACATGTGTATGTATGGGTATGTGCATGTGAGTGGGAGTGCCCATGAAAGCCAGAAGCCTTGGATCCCCTTGGAGCTGCAGTTCCAGGCAGTTGTGAGCTTCCTGGTACGGGTGCTGGGAGCTAAGCTCCCAAGTACAGTATATGGTCCTGTGTGCATGCTCTTGACCGCTGAGCCATCTCTCCAGGCCCTCATTCTGATTTCTCTTGGTGCTGTTTAGTGCTTTTGGATTCTTTGAATCTTGAGCCAAACTCATGTGTGGGCTATCTAATGTAACTGAATTAAAAAAAAAAACTCATTATGTCAGAAGGTGATAAAAATTATGGTGGGAACATCCCACTTCTGAACAGGCAGAGGTGGGCTGAACTTTTCAAGATAAGGGGCAGTGTCTCCCTGTGTCCCAGTGAGCACTGTCTGTCCATGGCTGCTTCTCCTGGTGCCTCAGCGAGGCATCGGGTTTCTGTAGGGCATCTGAATGACCTCATAGACCAAAAGTGCCCTGACTTTTCCCCTGGCCACAGTGGCCTTACTCCCAATTTTGGCTGACACCTGGGCTGTGGGAGAGTTAATAGTTTCCATAAAATATTTATTTAGATAAGTAGTATAGTATTTGAGCCGTGTACTTTTAAAAAATCATCAAGTCTTTATTCTTTTTGTTTGTTTGTTTGTTTGTTTTTTCGAGACAGAGTTTCTCTGTGTAGCCCTGGCTGTCCTGGAACTCACTCTGTAGACCAGGCTGGCCTCAAACTCAGAAATCTGCCTGCCTCTGCCTCCCGAGTGCTGGGATTAAAGGCGTGCGCCACCATGCCGGGCAAGTCTTTATTCTTAGAATGAGCCTTATCATATAATCACTACAGTGGGCCATCTTGGTTCTCATGGTTCTTTGGTGGATCAAAACTCATGCTGAACAGTAAGTCCTGGACTTTAGAAGAGAATTGTTTTTGCACCTGTCTCCAAGACTACTGGTTCAACATAAACACAGGCGATACTCAAACCATATGTTATCATTCCACTGAGGGGTTCATAGACACACCCCCAGTCAGCTTCACCAAGCCTTTGGTTCAGGAACTTCCTGAATTTCTAAATTCAGAAAGGGAATGTGGAGCGGCGGGGTGGGGGGGAGGATAGTATTTCACTTAAGACTTTATTTACCCATTCTGTCCATTAATCCATCCCATCTATCTACTCATCCAACATATTCTCCCATCCATCAATCCATCCATCCATCTATTCATCCATCTCTTCATCCCATATGTCCATAAAGCCCTACACATCCATTGTTTGTTCATTCACCCATCCATCCATCCACCCATCCATCCACACACCCATCCATCATCCAGTCTACCCATCTACCCGCCTGTATATCCACCCACCCACTCACCTACTAAAACCACTATAAAAACATTCATCTCTCACTCATTACTGAGTACCTGCTGTATACTAGGCCCTGATCTGGGACCAGACAATTCAAACTTTATACACTCAGCCTTCGCCATTCTGTGACATCAGCTTGAAGCTGAGGGTTTAATTCTGCAGAGTGCAGGCTTCTTGGAGGTCCCCCAGGGCACACTCCGTGTGGAGCACAGAAGCCAGTGCACCAAGGGCACCCTTTGCTCCTGTTGATCAGGTGTGGGTGGGGATGGGTCTGACGGTGGGGCAGGAGGGGCCACATTGGATCTGCGCCTCAAGGGACCATCAGCGAGCAAGCAGGGTGGCTTCCAGTGATGCCCTGGGCACCTGTTCTCCGAGGTCACTCCCTTTAACTTATGGAAGACAGGGGAGAACAGCTGAGTATACTGAAGGCAGATTCGCTTAGGACCCAGGCCGGGCACCCACGGATCTCTGCAAGGAGTGAAAGTAGACGCTGCAGGGGAGCGCCATGAATGCTCTGTCAGGGCAGACGAGGTGGGCACTGTCCCAGTCATGGACTGTACGTTACATAAATCGATCCCTCGGTTTCCTCATCGGGGAACACAGGTAGTAACTCTTCTCACAGTACCAGTGTAATGGTTGTGCTGTGTATAGGTGTGAACGCTGAAATCCATGCCAAGAGAGCAGCACCGGCTAGGGCACGAGGTATCCGTTCTCTGCGTGACTCCTCTGTGCTCTCAGAACTCACTGAGTTGAGGGTGAGAGAGCCGACGGCCTGGACAGAAGGGTCAGATGAGACAAAGAACAGGTGCTCTGGCAATGTCAAGCGGGTTGGGGGGGGCAGGGAGTCTTAACTGGGCCGCCTCCATCTGCCAACCTCCCTGGCCTTGGCTGTCAGCCAGGGCAGCCTCTGACCTCTGAAGGGTGTGTCCTCTGTTTTTCTGAGCAGGAGTTGGGCCCACAAAGGCAGCCCTTCAGTCTCGGACATGAGTAAATATTGACCCTGGGGCTTTGGGGGCCCTGGCCGTTGCCACTTAAGCATGATGAGGATGTCTCCATTGGAAGCTCAGAGTGGCTGAGGACTGAACTAGCTGGGCAAACCCGCTCCCTAAGGCAACCGCGTTCTCACCCCTCCCCACCCCGGAGTTCTTCCTCCTGCTGGGGCTGGGACAGCCCTGATCATCCTGCACAATTAATCAGGCAGGCAACCCAGAGCTGCCACAAGCATTAATTACGCAGGTATTTCTAAGATGGAAGAACTGGTTGCTTAGAGTAGCTAAGAGGAATGGAAGCCAGTCCTTCCAGCAGCAACCTCTGTGGAATGGGGGAGACCCATGGTCTCATACATTCACTTGAACCAATTTAGCTCTAGCTCCCCCAGCCATCGCCCCCCCCATTCCTGTGTGAGAAGAGGCACACGTGGTTTGAGGCCACGAAGCAACACCTCAGCTCTGTACTCACGAGCACTAGCGTGTGTGTTTGTTCACTGGCGTGTGTGTTCGTTCGTTCACAAGCTCTCTGCTGTCCATGGACATGCACAGAGGACATCTTTAAAGTCAGCACCTAGACACCATCTTGGGCCCGGTGTACAGTGAGAGCAGACCTTCAACCTTGGCCTCACTTGAGAGAGATGTGCAGAAACACTTGTTGAATTCCCCGCCGGATTCCCTGCCCTGTGCTGGGGTCAGCTACGGTCCCGTCACCCTAACAGTTAAGCTACTGTTGCCCACCTCACAGTTGGGCATATCTTACTTTCCAAATGGTTTTTTTCCTTTGTATTCCCTTTATCCAGTTAGTCCTCTCCGATCCCTTCCCTCCCTCTTTACCCAAGCCTTTCCACCCTCAGCATCCCCCTCTTTACGTATGTTCTTTATACCGACGTGCTCCCATCTCCCTGCCCCTAAAAGCCAGACGTATGCGGCCACACTCCCTGAAATGACAGGTGTGAGAAGGGAAGATTCCCTCATGAGCATCAGGGGCAAATCCCATGATACACAAATGTCTGCAGTGGGCATTGGAGAGACCATTTAGCCATTCAGAGTGCATACTGTTCTCTAAAGGGACCTGAGTTTGGTACCTACATTGGGCAGCTCAAAAGCCACCCACAACTCCAGTTTTGAGGGACCCGAGACTCCAGCCTCCAAGGGGATTTGCACCCACATGCACATACAGTCACAAATAGTACTTTTTAACCTCAGAAATGGCTACAGTGGGACGAGAAGCTGGGAAGTTTAGGCCAGGCTGCTCCAGATGGCTCTACCGGATGTTGTAAGCCTCTGATTTGATGATCTCATGGATTTGAGCAATAGAAATGTCTGCTGGAAATGGTTTGACTTCAGGAGTCAGGGCCTCACTATACAACCTTGGCTGTCCCTGAACTCACTCCATACCTCAGAACGCAGGCCGGCCTCAAACTCACAGAGATCTGCCTGCCTCTACCTCCCAAGTGCTGGGGTTGGTGGCGTGTACCACCACACTACCAGCAAGGGCTACATTTTTTTTATGCTCTTAGCTGTGAGCTGTTCTCCTTGTTACAGATACGGGGGCCAGCCTGTACCAAGGCAAAGGGTCTTGGGGAGACAAGGGAACCTCCCCACTCCCAGAATCTGCTTCTGCAAAGCCTAAATGGCACATGATAGTTTACCAATATAATGTGTATTACAACAGGAATACAGTAGGGTGCCCTCAAAACCCTTACACTAGTGGTTAAGAATATGGGGTAGAAATTCTGAATTCAGCATTCTGGCTGTTCATTATCCTGGGTTCACAGCAGCTGGAGTCTGGTGTGGTATAAACAGGCAAAGTGGGTTCCTAACATTTAAAAGAGGAGTTCTTATCTGCCGCCAGCCTATGGAGACCTGTGTTGTTGAGATGACAGTATACAGGACTTATTGTGAATTGCAGGGGAAGACAAAAAACAGGGAGAGAGATGGGCCTAAGGTGTTAAGGGGTCCATTGTACCATTCTCTGATTTAGTTTATGTGCTTGGGACCATCAACAGGGGGAGCAGACATTGTAGGGTTGTCCTCTGAGATTTTACCTCCCCAGGTCACTTTCCCAGGTAGTGGGAGCCTGCCCCCATGTTGGTCACCAGGAGTAGGATCTAACACGATACCCATAAGCCTGGTAGCCAGTCCCCAGACCCAGGGCTCCCTGCCAGGCTCCACCCACTGGCTTGGAGCTGGTCACACAGGCCTCCCAGCTTCCGTAACTTCAATGTCATCACCTAGGCAACTGGACGCTGCCGCCACTGCCCTGCCACGGCAAGCCACCACAGGGCCTCCAGCACCTCTACCCAAGTCTATGGACCCATCCAGGGCCCAGGCTCAGCCAAGGTAGGCAGGGGCTCTGCTTGACTCTCAGCTCTGAAGTCAGGGTTCACTTGCTGTCCCCCTTCCCACAGGACAACAGCCTCAAGGTTCCAGCAGGATAAGGAAGCCCCTCCCCACCAACTCACCTGGTAGCCCAGAAGTAAGGCACCATGTAAGCAGGCCTGCCACATAGGCAGGCTGGTGGCCGAGACAGTCTGAAGAGGCACCGTCTGTGGCTCTGGTGGCACAAGGCAACATGCATGGCGCTTTGGAAAGTCACCTGTACTGAGCAGTCTACAGGATCTCTCTGGGTCCCTGTACTGTGACAGGTCAGGACGGAGACAAGGGATTCTGACATCTCCCAGAAGTGGTTCTGGCATCTCCATAGCCTTCATTCCTTTGAGCCACCTGAATTTTTCTTTGTTCCATGTCCAGGAGCCACCAAACAGCTTCCTGGACTTTCCAAGGCCATGGTTAGTCTGTAGGATGCTGCCCATACCCAGAACTCATTGCCTCTTCCTAGCTTTCCCTCCGCTTCTTCTTCTCAGAGTCTCTTTCAGCCTTAGCCTGTGCCTGGCTTCCCGCCCCTCATGTGGCTGGTGCTCAACATGTCTACAGGCAGGCCTAAGTGTGGAGATGGGGCCTCGGCAGGCCCTGTTCCTGATGTTGTCCACTTGTGCTTCTGTCCTGTGAACCAGGCTGGATGTCCTAGGACTGGCAAACTATACAGGGTCCTACCAGGATGAGGTAGAGAAAATTCTGTATAGAAATTATTGCAATGAGGCCAGAGAACGTCCGTGCGTGTGTGTGTGTGTGTGTGTGTGTGTGTGTGTGTGCATACATGTGAACACCTCAGTTGTGTGGTGCATTGTGAGCCAGGGTGCACATGCGGGTGGAGAAGCAGAGTATTGGGAATGTATGGGTCATACACTCTTTGTGGTTTTACCACCGTGTTCTCAGCAGGACCTAGCGGTGGCCCTGGAACCCAAAAGGCTGGAGTGTTGCCTGAAAGAGAGATATCTGCCCCCAGTTTTAAAGTCAGGATCTCATTTTGTACCCCAAGCTAGAATTCACTTTCTCTAATTTGATTGGTTACTTCCACTGCTGGTCTTGTTAACATACACTGTATGCACGAGACCCTCATAGCCTGAGACCCTCATAGCCTGAGACTCCCATAGCCTGAGACACCCATAGCCTGAGACCTTCATACCCTGAGGCCCTATCCTTCGAGGGTCTTGTGCCTACAGTCTTGGCAGCTTGTACCTTTAGTTGCTGAGCCATCTCACCCAGCCCCTGGGGTGTGAATGGTGAGTTTTGACCTATAACAGCTCACTCCTGGGTCCGCCCAACCTTCCCTGACCTGCAAGGCCTCGAGATCATCATGCTAACCGGTTAATTCTGCCTCCCATGTCTGCTCACTGGGCACCAACTTTGTGCTGTGCACTTGCTGAGTGACATGGCTACGTCTGTCCGTCCTCAGCATTACATCTGAACACACGTGGGGTTTTACCCCTGCCACAGATGCCACGATACTTGGGGAGCCAGGGGCTGTCCAGAGGTCTGGAGGGGCAAGGCTCTGCAGCTGTCCCCGTTCTGAGATGACTAGTAGGAGTCTATCGGGGAGCACAGAGCCTTTTCTCGTGTCCCCAGGGCTGAGCACAGGGGGTTCTGGTGTGTTTGGCATCGAATTCTACCAGGTTCAAGGCCACCTGGAGCCTTCTCTAAGGTAACCCCTTGGAGGGGTAAGTGGAACTGGTCCTGCCTGCGAGAAGCCACTTTCCAAATTCAAAACCAAATGGAAGCTGGGCCATGAGGCCCCACGGGTAGATGAATTGCAGACATAGGATTGTTGGGTCCTTGGTAACCTTGTCCAGCAATCTCCTGAAAGCCTTGTGTAGACCACACATGCAAGGAAAGTGTGACAGCCTACTTGAGGGACGAGAGTCTACAGACTCCATACACAGGAAAAGATGGGGGCCCCTGAATTGGTGGCTTGTTGAGGGTCCTAATGTTGGTCAGTTTAGAGGTCTGAGGGTCAGGATGGACACTCTAGACTCCATTTCTGCCTGTGTCCTCAACATGGTCCTCACTTGCTCTACCTGTCCCCGATCGGGCCTGTCTCTGACCTGCAGCCTCTGCACCCCACAGCTCTGTCAGGGAATAGGGCTGCGTGTGGAAGAGCTGGGGCTGCAACAACTCCCGTGACGAGGGAGCTCGTCCTGCTGAGACCTGTTCTGGCTACCTGTACACACAGTCTAGACAGACACCCACCCTGACTATAGCCTCCTGTCTCTCCTGACCTCAGCATGAGCTCCACTCTGCCCTCGATGTCGGTGGACCTGGTCCTCTTTCCTCTCCATCCTTGCTGGCCTGAACCAGTCTTGCCACTCACTTCTCCCTGCCTGGTCTCCCTTGGAAGCTCTCTCCACATTGCCAAGAGGGGGCTGCTCCCTTGAATCGCCCCTCCATCAGGCCTGCTGTACCTCTGACCCCCCACCCTCCAAATTCACCTGTCCCCTCATTTCCAGCCAGTCACTCGGAGGCATAGGGTAGGAGTCCAGACTCCCTGGGCTTCCTGGTCCTTCTCCCTCACACCCAGCCTTTGACATCTGCACAGGATGATCATCCATTCTGCCTCCTGGTAACCAGGTTACCCATGATTCCCCTCTTCCATACAATAGGAATCAATATGGTTTTGAGACACCCAGTGTGTGGGATGATGCTCAGCAGGCTTGAGACCACTTTCAAAGAGTGGTGAGACCACAGTTGCTGTGGCGGGGCAGAGACGTACATGTCTGTCTCTGTCCACAGACGTAGTTTCCTAACTGGCCTTTCCCTGACAAGAAGTTCTCTTCCACTCTGAGCCCGATACTAATGGGGCTGTGACTTTGCTGTGGTTCGTCACCTGCTCTGTGCAGGATTGTCACCTGCCCGATGCTGTTGCTTCATGCTCATCCTATTACATCATTCCACAAGGGTGGGCATGACAATCCTCAGTTATCCCTTTACAGATGGGGACACTGACGCTCGTGCGGGCATGTCACCTGCCCGGGTTCGCACAGCTGGAGAGTGGCAGAGGGCCATGTGGCCAGCACAGAAAGAGCCCCAGCTTAAGTGCCTAGCAGGGCTGAATTTCAGGTTAGGAAATGATGGGGCTAGATGCCGTATGTTCCACATGGCTCCACTGTGGGCTGGAGAAATGGAAGCAGAAGGCAGGCCTGAGCAGGTCAGCAGAGTGTAGGGTCGTCTTTGGATGTCTGAACATGGACAGGGCTTTGGAAATGAGGGTGTGGGCTTCCCCAGGAAGGTGAGAGTGTGTGCTCGAAGTACTGTCATTTCCAGGGAGGGGGGAGTAGAGTACAGGAGGGGTCAATAGCTAGGCACTGTGCGCCCTGAGTGAGCTAATAAGATGCAGGACACACTTACTCTCCGTATATCGAGGGGTCCCTGCTGTCTTGGGTGGGTGCGTGGAGGTCAGCATGCTACGATATTCATTTCCTTTGGTCTTGTCTGAGTTCCCATGTGGTGCCAGGTGACTTAGCTTGGATGGGAAGTTTGGTCAACTACTGTCTCTTTCAAGAAGCACAGGGAATGTTGGGTGGCCTGAGGGATGTAGGCTAGTCTTCCTCCAGCCCTGTTCCCATTCCCTGGAGGATGGCCTGAGACCAGGCAAGAGAAGACAGCTGCTTAATGCTTCACATAACACACCCTGCCCCACACGGGGCAGCTAAATTTGTCTTCCTTCGCCAGTGCTTGGCTCCCCCAGCTTGGGGAGAAGGCAACAGCTGCCATTTGAACATCCAGGGCCACACCTGGCTAGGGAACAGAATGTCCGGCTGAAGGATGAGGTTCTCTTGTGAGAGAAGGGCAGGGATCCAGCCAGTTTCCAGATGGGGCAGGACCAAGTTGGTTGCCACACTGGCCCTGAAGAAGGAGGTGCTTCTGTCTGCATCGGGTGGGACCTCGGCCTCTGTGTAACCTCCTTTTCTGGAGGTTTCTTGAGGGAAACGGGCTTCCGGCACCGAGGCCCCGATGTGGCCAGGTTCTTGACGCTCTGAGATTTGTGTCTTTGCCACTGCCCAGAGATACCGTCATTTCAGGAGAGACACTCCCTGGCCATGTCCCCGAGCCTGGCACGCCCTCTGCCCACATGAGGATCTCACAGGTGCTAGGGCCTTTCATGTCCCCTGGAGGGAAATTCACACAGTGGCTGAAATGGGCCCAGAGGGCCCCTCCTGTCATCACCACTAATATACTAGGTACTTCTGATTTCAATTCCCCTGTCCACTAGAACAAACCGCTAGAAGGGATGACAGTTGAGACAAACCACAGTGTTGGTCACATCATGTAGACATACCATAATAGAGATTCCCCAGGCCGGAGTTTCTCTGGGGATTTCCCTGCTGACCCAAAGAAGGTCCCTGCCATAGCCAGGGGGACCCAGTGTCATCTTGCTGAAGATCCTGCCTCTCCTGTGTCTGGGCTAAATGTGGAAAGACTTGCTTTAGTTTCCATTAGGGAAGGTGGGTATCAGGCTCCTAGAAGTTGGGGGGGGGTGTGCATCCCCATGGATGGGGTACCCCTTCCAGAGCAGGTTCGGGGTGATTATGGGCATCTGGTATATCAGTGGTGGTGGTGAGGCTGGGGCTGAGCAGGGATGAGAGGAAATGGGGGTGGGGGTAGCAAGGAAGGAGGTCCCCAACCTGTGTGATTGAAGTGTTCTATGTGGCCAAGTGACATCTGTGTCTTTTCCTCCAGTCAGGTGACAGGGATGGGGAAGAAGGACTCAGACTCAGAACTGGCCAAGACAGAGGTTTTTTTGAGGAGCTGCCTCTGGCTTCTAAGGGAGAGGGGGGCTTGGAGAGCCAAAGGTAGAAGTCACATGTATCCAAAGCCATGGTGACAGGGCATGATGAGGGGATGTTTGGGAGAAGGACTCGGCTGAGTTGGGAGTATGTGGGGGCCAGGGAGGAGGTTCGAAGGATGGTAGCTCTTGCTGGAAAGTTGAGACCGGCGGTCACGGGCAGAGTGAGGTAACGGGACAGTCAGAGACTTTCTCAGGGGCCAGAGGATAGAGGACATCCCCGGCAAACCTGCTTCGGTGCAAGCCCTAGCTGAAGTGCTGAATTACTTGGGCAAGTCCCTTGGGTCTCAAACACAGTTAGCTCATCTCTGAACTAGTTGGGGGAGCCCAGCTAGGCTGCTGCGTGGGCCCAGGAGTCCTGCCAGGAGTCTGGTTAGCATCCCTGAGCTCTCTCTCCGTGGAGGCCGACGGGGCCTTCCACCACCCAGTTGTGAGGATGGAACTGTTCCCAGCAGATGTAAATATCCATGGGCACGGTCCAGTCAGAGCTGCCGGAGCTCAGTGGAGGAGCCTTGTCGTTGGCTCAGTGAGGAGCTGTGTCCTCGGCCAGTGAGGAGGCCTCTCATTGGCTTGGTGTTGGCTCAGTGGAGGAGCCGTGTCGTCGTTGGCTCAGTGAGCGTCTGCTATCCATGTGTGTTGCTGCTTTCCGTTTACAGCCTTACTCTCCTCCGCATATCCTGGCACCACAGGCCTGGCTGATGTACCCCCGACTCACATGCTTGTTGGGACTCCTTCGGGGGAGGGGGGCAGCAGGTGCTGAGGTCTGAGTTTGGCACAGAGAGTCTTTGGCAGCTCACTGTGGTCCTGTTTCATGATGCAGGCACTGCCAGGCCTGGAGGAGACCCAGCTCTGAAAACGGAGGAGGAGCTCATGTGAGGCTTTGCCAGAGCTGGAGGCAAGGCTAGGACAGGGCCAGGGACAGCCCAAATCCCTGCCATGCCCACAGCCTGTGACCTGGCTGCTGACAGAGTTTCTGACACGGTGGACCAGGTGGGGCCAGGCCTCCTTGGTTGATGCCTCTCCCTAAAGTCTTCCTCTGCCGATTCTGAGCCTTCTGTGCCTCTCCTCACACCACGGGATGCGCATTCTCTCTAGAAAAACTTGTCTTTAGTTAAAATCTAGCATCTCAGGGCCAGTGAGATGGCTCAGGGGCTACCAGTTCCGAAAACTTGAGTTCGATCCCTGGGTCTTACAGAGTAGGAGGAGAAAACTGACTCCTGAAAGCTGTCCTCTGACCTCTGAGGTGAGCGTCCGCATGCACAGGCATGCACACACACACAACATAATTATTTTTACATCCATGCTTCCCCACACTGATTTTGTTTTTTGTACTTTCCAAACCTCTGACAAGGACTTTCTCAAAACTGGCCTCTCTGCCATCGTGACTTGATGGCAAATCACTTTCCGTGCTTATGTCATCTGTCCCTGCAATGTCTGGGGCTCATTACTCTGGTGGACACATCTCTAAGCTAGAGGAATGTGTGGGACCTGTAGAGAGGGCTCAGTCAGTACCTGCCATGCACAGGGCCTGCTTACTACCCACACAGACACGGGAGAAGCACTGGAACCTGCTGTTCATCCAGTCCAGTTGAATCTGTGAGCTCCAAGCTCAGCAGGCAGCCCTACCTCACAAAACAAGGTGGAGGGCCTGGAATGATGACCCGGTGGCTAAGAGCACTGGCGGCTCTTCCAGAAGACCCGGGTTTGATTCCCAGTGCCCATTTATGCCTCATAACTATCTGTGACTCTAGTCTCGGGGGATCTAGGCTTTCCTGGCCTCTGCAGAAGGGCACAAGGAGCATACTTGTGGTATACAGACATACAGGTAAATCACACACACACACACACACACACACACACACAAAGAAAAATAGGGTGGAGAGAGCTGGAGGAAGACATCCTGCCCCATTGTTGACCTCTGACCTTCCCATGCAACTATACGGGTTATTGGGGAATGTAAATTAACTGAGAGGAC
Source organism: Mus pahari (assembly GCF_900095145.1). Classification (NCBI taxonomy): domain Eukaryota; kingdom Metazoa; phylum Chordata; class Mammalia; order Rodentia; family Muridae; genus Mus; species Mus pahari. The sequence continues at coordinate 105,016,221 of NC_034595.1, read as the reverse complement.
CTAACTTAGAGTTTTAGAATTGGTCTGCTGTAGTGTAGGTTCTGATGGCCCTCTCACCCTGAGGTCACACATACCCGAGGCCAGGGCCCCAGGAAGCCCCTTCGATTGGCTCTTGTAGTGGCCAGCAGCAAATACTCCTGGCAGTGGCAGCAGAAGCCAGTACTGTGGTCTGGGTTGGGATGGAGAGAAGAAAAGGAAAACCTGGCTGAGCAGGGAGCACCACCTTAGCCAGTGGGAGCATCACCTTAGCCGGTGGGAGCACCACCTTCGCCGGTGGGAGCATAGGGGAACGCAGAAGCCAAAGCTGGCCAGGGCAGGAAGTGGGCTTTGGCAGATCTGAGGGTCAGTGGGAAGGTGCTGTGAACAGGAACTAAATGGTGTTAGCTTTGAAGCTATAACCGGTGCCTTCCATCAGAAAGTAACCACCGGTGTGTCCTGCTCAGAGAGCTCCAGAAAGCTCAGTGCAGGAGTCTCTGATCTCCCTCACCAAACCCCAGACCCGAGAGTGCAGGTATCCCAGAGTGTGCTTGACCTATCTATCATCTATCTATCTGTCTGTCTGTCTGTCTGTCTGTCTGTCTGTCTGTCTGTCTGTCTGTCTATCTATCTATCTATCTATCTATCTATCTATCTATCTACCTACCTACCTACCTACCTACCTATCTATCTATCTACCTGTCTGTCTGTCTGTCTGTCTATCTATCTATCTATCTATCTATCTATCTATCTATCTATCTACCTATCTGTCTATCTATCTATCTATCTATCTGTCTGTCTGTCTGTCTGTCTATCCATCTATCTATTATCATCTATATATCTATCGTGTATGTATCGATCATCTATCTATAATCTATCATCTATCTATCCATCCATCTATCATCTATGTATCTATCTATCTATATATCCATCATCTATCATCTCTGTATGTACCTATCATATATCTACCATCTATTTGTCTATCAATAATCTATCAATCTATCATCTATCTATCATCTATCTATCTACCATCTATCAGTCTATCTATCCATTCATATATCTTGCCCCTGAACCTGCCTCTGACTGTCATATGTCTCTCTCTCTCTCTCTCTCTCTCTCTCTCTCTCTCTCTCTCTCTCTCCATCCATCTCACTATCCTCTCCCTGCATCCAACTCTGGCTCTGACTTTTCAATTATATCTCTGTCTATCTGTCTCCCTCCTTTCCTCCCTCCCTCCCTCCCTCTTTCCCTCTCTGTCTCTCTAAAGAGAGAGACTATAAATTTATAATATAGTAAGGTTGGGTTACCAGCTGCAGGAATTTTGTAGAAAGTGGGGGGAGGGTGACAGGGCTGGGTGGTAGTGGTGGCTTCCGTGAGGCTGTGGTGCTCTCTGAGTTCAGAGCTAGATGCTGGGAGGGACCGTTCAAGGGCCTGGGCAAGGAGGCATGTCCCAGTTGAAGGGATAGAAGTATGGAGCCCAACACTAGTAGGTGGCCCATGTGCCTCCCATTAAGACTGTAGGACTCTAGCAACCAGTGAGGGGCGAGATAGGAGGGTGGGCAGGGGCCTGTGTCCCTGGCAAGCAGGTCAGGGTTTGATCCTAGCAACCAGTGAGGGGCGAGATAGGAGGGTGGGCGGGGTCCTGTCCCTGGCGAGCAGTGAGGGGCAGGATAGGAGGGTGGGCGGGGCCGTGTCCCTGGCGAGCAGGTCGGGGTTTGATCTCAGCATGAGAGGTCTGGTTGGTGCAGGAGGACCTGGTAGGCAGGAGGTATGGAAAGCAGAGGACTTGGCAAGGGGTCTTGGGGCAGAGCTACAAACTCTGCCAAGCCCCTGGAAGTCTGCTGCCTGCAGGTAGCCCCTTTTCCACCTCCCGCTCCATTTCCAGGCACTGGGCATCTGCCATTTTTTCGGTGTGGCCCTGCCATTTCCCTCTGCTTGAGCTGGCCATATGGACACAAGGGGTGACGAGGGACCCAAATCGTCCCTTGCTTCCTCGGTAGGCTGGCCATCTTCAGATATGCCATTTCTGGGATTGGGGAGGCAAGCCAGCGTGGGTGTGAACAGGTGGGGTAAGGTGTGGCAGGTGGAGTTACCCACAGGGCACTCCTGGTACATCCTGTGCTGTGAAGCCCAGATCCCCTCCAATCCGAGGCTCTTGCTGACAACTTCCCAGGCGACATCTATGATGGGACCTTCCAGGAACATACACTTGGAGTCCTCAACCTAACGGGGTCTCAAAGTGCTCATTCCTATCCCGAGAACATCAGTGGGTGTGGCAAAGGAACCTGGGAGACCATCTCAGGCAGTGTGTGATCACAGCAGGACTGACATCCATTCCGGGTGCTGCCACAGAGGTCTCTCCCTTTCTCTAATCAAAAAAAAAAAAAAGTGTGAGCCAGTGAAATCGATCAGTGGGTAAGGGTGATTGCTGTCAAGTCTGATGACCTGAGTTCAACCCCTGAACCCCATGTAGTGGAAGGAGAGAATCCACTCCTCACAACAGATCTCCACACTCATACCATGGAAAACACACACACCACACCACACAATCAATCAATCAATCATCAATCAATGTAATTAAGTAAAAATGTAAGGAGTGCCCTGAAATTCTCCTAACATATAATTAACATTTTATTTGAAAAGTATTACTGTTGGTTTTGGAGACAAGGTCTCACGTAGTTCAGGCTGACCTTGATCCTGATGCTCTTGCCCCAGCCCCACCCTCACAGCGGGGAGTGTACCTGTGCACCACTGCTGGCTTCCAAACAACACTTTGAAGCTTGAAGCTCAGTGGACTTCCAGCATATTTAATCCCCAGGAGAAACCTGGGCCCCATGAGCCCTTGCTTGCTGCCCTAGCACATCTGGCTGGCACCCCCAACCTGCCTTTGCCTCCCCGTGCGGATTTCCTGGGCAGTACCTGTTGCTCGGACACTGGGTGGTTCAGCACGGCCTTCACAGTTCGTCTACATTGTGCTGTTTTGAATCAGCAGCTTGTTCCTGGTCACAGTCAAATGTCACCTAACATGTCCGGGTCATATTGTATCTGGCAGTTCCTCTTCTGATGTGTTCCCAGTCCCCCACCCTGTCTGGCTAAAGTGAGTAATGTCACTGCGAAGGGGCCTGGGGTCCATGCACTGTGTGACAATGAGACATGTCCTTTCCCGTTCTGAGCTTGGCATAGTCCTTGTAAAAGGGAGAAAAGGACCAAGTGACCCCTGGGGCAGGACTTCTAAGCATGTCCTCTTGGGTCTCAGGGTGTCCACCAGTCTGGCCCAGCTGACCAGCCCACTCTGCCTTCGAAGAGATACCTCCCTGACCAATGGCTCCTCACCTGAAAGTACAAGTGCCCCGGAGCTGGTGAAGGCAGCTCTGTCCACCTGGTTGGCCAATGGCTTATCAAAACCTTCTTGACTGTGATAAATGGGAGGTGGGAAAAATTAATCCTTATTATTGAGAAGAGCATACATTATGTTAATTCCTGTGCTTATTATAGTTGTGTGACCTTGGGCAAGGCACGTAAGGCCTCTGAGCCTGTCTTCTGCGTAGGGCAGGACTGTGATGTGTACAGGATACTTGTCCTGTGTCATCCTCACTTTCTGACTGAGCCTCCACCCTCAGGTTTCTCTCTGCCTGTGCTCAGCTAGACCCCTATTACTAGCCCTCTCAGCTTGTGCCACTTCTCTGAGGACCCATGGCCTGGCGCGTGCCATCTCTAGATGTGTGCCACAAACCACTATGAGCAGCCGCCTGCCTGGGGTCAGACAAAAGCGACAGATCTGCCCTGCCAGCCCTGGGCAAGTCTGGACCTGTCTGCTTGGCAGTGCAGAGCTGGGTCAAGCTGGTTCTCAGGGCTCAGAAGGCTGCCCTAGGGAGCGGCTCCTTAACGGGCAGCAGCGGGCAGCGGGCAGCGGGTAGCGGGCAGTAAGCAGGTGGGCTGGGGTTTCCCTGCCCCACCCTCCCACAACTTTGCCTGAGCGCCCTTACCCTGCCCCTCCTCTAGGGTGACTGTGAGTGGGCGGAGCCTCCGCGTGGGAGACTGCGCTGAGGAAATCGTGGGGAAAGAGGTTGTGGGTACTAGCTGGGGTCAGAGTGACCCTGCTTCCCTTTATCTCCTTTGAGATGACTATCCACAGGTGACAACTCCAGGGCAGTCCTAGGACTTTAGCCTTAGACCTTTCAGGGTTTTGAGTCCCACGGTAACCTGCACAGCTGCGCATTACAGGCATGGCTCCAGCAGGGGGCGCCCTACACACGCTCTTACTAAGAGGAACTGATGAAGTTTGAGCTGTCTCGAAGTCCTGGCGACAAGTCACAGCCTTCCCCCTCCAACATACACAAACCAAGACGAGGCTTGACCTAACCCTGGCCGTCACTGTAGGCTCAGGACACGGTGACGGCAGCCACGGCCCATTCTCACAAAAAAAAAAAAAAAAAAAATTAACCCAACACTACAAAGACTAAATTTCCTACCCCAACAGCATCTACCCAACATGAGGGCACACGCCCTTGTTACCCGTTTTCTGGCGGCAGAATCTGGGAATGGCATCTCTAAAACCAAGCTTGCTTCAGTCTCACCTCCTGGACCAGAGGATGAGATGCTTGGGAGTGGGGGATGGTAGGGAGGAAGAGAAGGGAAGTGAGGCAGGGAAAAGCGAGGCACACGGTGGGGGTTGGGGGGAGGAACAGCACGGGGGGGGGGGAGCAATAACAGCTTAGCACAGCGCTGGGGTCTCCTTGTGTCCACTTGGCTCACCTGGTACTGAGGAAGGCAGGATTCCCCGATTCTCAGTGTCCTCCCTCTTCTTCCAGAATGAGCGGCAGCGTTGGGGAGATGGCCCAGTCCTCTTCCTCCTCTTCCTCCACCTTCGAGCACCTGTGGAGTTCTCTGTGAGTATGGAGAACTCCGCCTCGCTGGGCTTGGTTGGGAGAGGGGTCTGCTGAGGTAGCAGCTGCCTTGGGCCGTGTCCCGGGTGCATGTGACCCACAGTCATGGTCTGTCCTCTGGCCAGTTCTCTAGAGGGCCGTGGGCACAGAGACCACGTGTATGAAGCATTTTCTAATAGGCCTGAGGGACAAGCTGAGGGCTGGCAGGGATTGTGGGAGCTGGAAAACTCCAGAAGTCCAAGGACATATGGTTTATCTCCTGGGATAGGGGCACACACACACACACACACACACACACACACACACACACACACACTTGTGAGCATGTGACCAGGAGCCATGGGGTAGCCTGATGTCCTGAACTAGGGGAGCACAGGGGGTTCTGGAACAGATGTTAACATCCAGTGTCCTTCCCCTCCACCCCCACAGGGAGCCAGACAGCACCTATTTTGACCTTCCCCAGCCCAGTCAAGGGACTAGCGAGGCATCCGGCAGCGAGGAGTCCAACATGGATGTCTTCCACTTGCAAGGCATGGTGAGCGGGGCTGTGCTAAAGACTGGACGTTGGTGATAAATGGGGGTTGGCTTTTCTCAGGTGGAACGAGGAAGCAGGGCTTCAGGTAGCCCACCTTGGGTCGGAAGGAAATATGCAATGAGCTTGTGCTGCTGTCAACTCCTAGGTAAGGATGGAGTCAAGCATGATTGATCCCAATGGTAGGAAGAGTTTAGGGCGTGGCTGGACCCAGGTGGTTCCCTGGCGCCACTTTCTCTTTCACCTGCATCTCTCTCTCTCTGTTTTTTCCTGGGGTGCCTTTGTTCTTAGGCAGCCTCAGCCCTCAGAGAGAAGGGAGCTGGGATGGTCCAACATCTTGAGGCCCTGTGGAGAGGGCACCCCTCTTTTTCCTTTGCCCAGAAACACTGCTTCTTCGTGTTGGTCTGAGCATACTTGTTTGCTATGTGCCTCTGAGCTGTCCCTATCTTTCTGATTGGCCCATGTCCCTATAGCTACCTCTGGACCCGGTCAGGATGGGGGGTACTAAGGCGGGGTCCTTACATTAGGAGAGGAAGATGTGGCCAGAAGGGACAGTGGTTTCATTCCCCCTCTTGTGTGCTCTTCCCTGAGACTAAGAGGGAGTACCAAGCAGTCAGCCTTTGGAATTTGCCTCCTATTGGGAGCTCCTCTTGGCAAGAAGGCAAGGCACAGTAGCTGTGGGATTCTGCTCCTGCCTCACTCTCTGGCTACCACTGTCGTGCCCTGGTGGTGCCAAGAGCTGGAGGAAGGTGACTGGAGCATGCAAGGGGCTTGTGAAGACCTCTGCTCCCGAGGAAGTCCCTCGAGGCCTTCTGTCCTCAACATCCTCCCGTATTGGACCACCAAAGTGCTGGGATCCCACAGGCGAGAGGGCTGGGAAAGCGTCAGGCGGGGACTTGTCGGAGGAACCCTGCAAGCACATTAAGGAAGAGCGGAGCCCAGGCCGAGTTGGCACATGTCAGCTGCAGAGGCACCAGACGGCTGAGCATGTCTCCCGTGCAGCCTTCCTCCCACTAGCACCTGATGGGCCATGTGCTGGAGGACCAGGGACTCTAGAAGCCAAGCTAAGTGTGAGGCTGACCCCTACTTGGAGGGAGAAGCCTGACCACCTTAGGCATCAGTGAACAAGAGGCCCTTGGGGCTCCAGTTGCAAGGGTGAGTGTAGGGCAAGGTTGAAGAGACAGGAGGCACTATGCCCTTGTTCCCCTCTCTGTAGAGGTGGAAGGTTGGACAGAGCCCACTGATCTCCCATGGAACCTGGCGAGACTCCCTCCTATAGTGGCAGCCCCAGGGGATAAGGGGCTATCAGGTGTCATCCTGGTGATGCCCACTTCTCTGAGCTCTGCCTGTCCAGCCCTGTTCTCTGCCAGCTCAGGAGCCTGTCTCAGAATAGCAGTTCACCCGTAAGTGTCCATTTTACAGGCAAGGGAACTGAGGCAGATGCCATGGAAGGAGAACCTGGGACTTGGGGAAGAGAATGGCCCTGCATCATGGTGAGGATAGTCCCCCATCCTGCCTGCTACTCCGCCATAGAGACATGATTCTGACACCCAACATCTAGGATATGTGCATCCTCCAGTCTAGAGGGATAGGAAATGGCTACTAGGCTTCAGGGAGGGAGGGCCTTATACAAAGACTCAAAAGATGCCTACCTCAGGAGTTCTGGAAGCTGCCTCCCCCAGTCTAAGCTACCCAGCCTATGCCTGAGAAGGCAGAGTGCTCAGAGACCCCACTGTGACTGTAGGGAGAAGCCCCAGGCCCCTGGGGCTAGGGATGTGGTACCCACCCCGGCCCCAAAGATGCCCCATGTAAACGTGTTGGCGGGAGATCCTGGGTGCTCACCTGCTGGGGCATGCTGTTCCCAGCAGGGGTAACACGGGCGGGGCTCAACACCTCCACAAACAAGGGGCCGCTTTCTCAGGTAGCAACACGCCTTGCAGTAAAGCCATGGATGAAATTCCTGGGTGCACAGCTCAGCTCCTAGAAGTGGGAATTCCCTGGAAGCAGGACTTCCTGGCCTCCCTTCTGCAGGGCTCAGTGGACCCTCATGTCCACTTCTTTCAAGAGATGGCTGCTGGTCCAACGGCTTCCTGTATGCTCAGAACTCCCAGCAGCCCTAATAGCAAAAATACAGGCTCAGAGAGGAGTGACAGCTGGGGCCATGGGACCGCAATGCTCCGGAGCTCTTCAGGGAACTGGGGGTGGGGTGAGGGCTTGAAGGGGCTGCAGGGATGGTAGGAAGTTGGGAGAGGGCGGGGGGGGATGCAAGGAGCACTGGACACTGCATACCATGAAATGAGGTACTGAAGTGTGATCTCATAAATTACATGGTCGATTACAGTTTGTTAGGATCACAGAGGAAAGGAGCATCCTGGCACGGCGGGGAGCATCTTAGGCACCAGGGATGGAGGCAGCTATGGAAATGACAGTTTGGGGGTACAGATGTGTGGGAGTGGTTTGGGGACCTACAGGGTTACCTAACCCTAACCCTAATCCTAGCCCTAGCCCTAGCCCTGAGGAAGCAGTGGTCCGGGTACAGACTGCAGAGCACAGACGGGTCTGGGGAAGCTGCAGACAGGGTGGCCTGCCCAGGCCCGCGTTCAGCTCTGAGGATGCTCTGCTATGTCCAGTGTCTGAAGTCCAGGAGCTGAACCCGCTGACTCACCCTGGGGGACTCCAAAGTCTGATGGACATCAGAGGGAGGGGCTGTGGAGCACTCTCGTAGGGAGGAGGGTGTGCATGCCATGGATTCACGTGTGGTCTGCAGCGGCTTCTAAAGTGCTGGGTGGTTTTAAGAGAGTGCCTGAGCGTGTATGGTTTAGAGTTCCAGGGGCTATGGGAGGCACAGAGAGGAAAGGGCCCTATGAGGGTTGGGGTGCCGGGGCCAGCTCAGCGCTGTGACTAGGTGGAAGCTCCCAAATGCTGTCCCCACCCCTGAGAACTCTAGCCCCATCCCTGGCTGGGTCCAGGACAAACACTACCCAGGTGTGTTCTCGGGCCAATGGGCAGTGCTGGCCTCTAAGGTTCTCAGGACTTCCAGCAACCCCACTGCCTGTGTTCTCAGGTACCCCCTCCACCCTCACAGAGCCCTACTCAGTGCTGACTGGTGTCCAGTTGTTCCTGTGTGCTGGACAACCCCACCCAAATACCAGGATAGTCCAGCAAAGGTGTCATGGCTTAAGCCGGCACGGTCATTGAATAGGTGGGATATCTGTTCTCCTCAGTGGTTCCTTCTGTGTCTAAGGGACCTCGAGTGGGAGATTGCTCTCTGTCGCGTGGAATGTCTTGAGCAGGTCTACCAGCTGTAGTGAACCCTCAGAACTCCATGATGACCTTCTCCCCCAACTTAATGGCTGGCAGAAACTGGTGCAATCAGTGAGTTCAAGTTCTCACATGCTCCTGAGTCTCCATATCCTTGCTTGTGAAGCCGAGGCGATGGAAGGGGCTAGCATGGAGAGGACCCTGGGAGAGGTGCAGCCTCCTGGGTACCAGCTTGTCTGCCCGGCCTTGCGCAGAGGGGTGGGCCGGGCCTCGACATCTGACCATTCCCGTGTCTCATTGGAGTAGAGTGTGTTGTAAGATTAAAGCAAATGGAATGGGCAGGAGCAGATGAGCCCCTAGTGGGTCTGAGGAGAAGCCTGGGCATGGTGAAGGACGCCCTTGTGGCCTTAGCTTCCTGTGGCCATGTAGATGATGTAGCAGAGTCTAGACAGTTGTGATGGGTAAAGAGGAAAATGAAGGTCTCTGGGGCTAGATGTCCTGGGTTTGTATCTCATCCTGGTCTTCCAAGTTGGGAGGATCTCAGAGTCCTTTAGTCTCCTGGATCTGAGTGGAGCCATCTCTAAGATGGGGAAGTGGACATATTATGAGTCCATAGGTTCTGTTTCTCCCACAGAGAGTGACAGTTAGCTCAAGGGCGAGGGCCTGTTTTCCACACTGTTGGAGACCTTGCACGGTTTGCCGAGCAGGGGCACTGGACTCTAGAGCTGGCTTTGCCCCTTGGCCATTTTGGCTTCTGCATGCAGAGCTCCTTGCCCCTGGGAATGACCTTCAGTTCTGGCTGTCCTTTTAGATTCCGGGTGCTTTACAGAAAGCACCTATCCCAAAAGTGAAATGACCCCCCTGCCCAGCTACAAGAGAACTCAGAGAGGCCTCTCCCGGGTGCTGTGTAGGGTGAGCTGAGGGCCCCATGCCCAAGGCTAGGGCTGGTCACAGGGTGCTCAGCAAGGTTGAGAATCTCTGAATGCTGTCACGTGTCAGGGGGACAGGTCCCAGATCAATGAAGCTCTACCACAGGGTCCCGGGAGATTGAGTGGAGGGCAGAGTTCACATTGTGAGCACCAACTGTGTGCCAAGAGGCAGTGGGGGCTTGACCTTGAGGGCAGAATCCCAGTTCTCACCGTCCACACCCAGTGTTGGATCAGACATTTCTCTCTGCTTCCCTGGTTCTCCATGGACCACAAGAAGGTGGACACCAAGAGCCAGAGGCCGGTCCAGCTCTTCAAACGCAGAAAAAGGACAGAGTGCTGTTGGTCAACAGAGGAAAGGGGAGAGAGGGAGGTGCCCTGGGTCTGGCTGCAGGATCACCGCCCTTTCCCACCTCTTCATGTCCTCCTCCAGGCCTGCCCCTCCCCTCAGATGCCCCTTTCCCGCTGTTCCTGGCGCCTTTCTCTAGCAACAGCCTGTCAGGAACAGATGGGCCTCAGAGGGTTGGGGAGGTGCCGCAGCTGGCTGGGCAGAAGGTACCGTGCTGATCTCCCTGTGGCCTGCAGGGGGCTGAGCCAGGGAGTAGATGCTCTGAGACCCCAAGGGACACCCAAGGAAGCCTTGCCGGCTTTGAGGAAGGGATTATCTCTCTCCTGCCCAAGGGAAGGACATGCATGGGCCCTGCGTATGCCTCCTTGGGGCAGGTAGGTCATGAAGGACAGATCTTGGCAGGGAGAATTGATATCAAGGGAAGGACAGGGCAAACGGGAACAGAGACTGGGTTTTATGTGATCCTTTTGGGGACTCCCAGCTCCCCCACCACTTCCAGTGGTTTTAGACCCACTCTTCCTTGGCAGGCTTTGGTAGCAAGAGGGTCGTAGGTGTATAGTACTGAAATTAGCTGACCCCCAGCTCCAGAGTCTCGCTGAGAGCCCATTCGTCTCCCCAACTCCAGGGTCCAGGGGAAGAGGGACAAAGCCACCAGCAGGGACAGTACACGGTATGTCGGTCCCCGAATAAACACACCGTCCTCGGGCACCGTGCTCTTGAACGCGTGCCGCGGAGAGGACGCCAGGGGGGCCTGCAGGACTTCACTCCCGCCTCAGCTGTGAGAGAGCTTCAGGAGCAAGGCAGAGCCTCCGGTGTGTCACCCACAGAGGAGGAAGCAGGAGCCAGGCTGGGCTGGGGCGGAGAGCAGCTCAGGGCTGGACATCCCTTTCCCTGGCCAGACGGTCCCTCGGGGCTCACAGACTCTCGGGCCAGGTGCTTCCTCTGGTAGTAAGGGGTGAGTTCTCGCTGAGCCTCTGGTAGTAAGGGGTGAGTTCTCGCTGAGCCTCTGGTAGTAAGGGGTGAGTTCTCGCTGAGGTCAGCCCCGGTCTCCTTTCCAGCCTTAATCCTTCCCTTCACCTTCTCCTTGGGGTGTTTGTCAAACCAACACGACAGTTGATTGATGAGGACCCAGAGTGGCTGAGGGGCACATTTACTCAAACCCCAATCTGGAAACGGAAGGCCATTTCTTCAGGGCTCTCTGGAGCTGCCTGGCCACACCTACAGGGTGGAGTCTGTAAACCCAGCCCTTAGTCCTCATGGAGGGAGGCTGCAATTGACCCCTGGTCTATCTGTTATAAATAGGCCCCTGAGCAGTGTTTCTCCAAAGATTGCTCCCCCCCCCCAATTAGACCGGAAACTGACTTCATTGTTCATAGCTGACTTACGAGTAGTGCACACCTGTGCAGCCCCAGCCACGAACACACCTCTCAGACAGCGTAGGGGTCAGTACAAAGTAGTCCATCTTTGCTGCCTCTGTGAATTCCAGGGCTTTGGACAGGGGCCACCGCCACTGCTACAGCCCTCTGACCAAGCCCAGCTACTGCCAGCTCTCTGGAGGAAGAAGGAAGCTGGTTTGGAACTTGGTGAGAAAGGGTTAGACGGAGGACTCTGTCTTCACACCATCTCTGCATCTTCTTGAACATCCTTAGACTCTCTATGTGGGGGGATTCAAGCTGTCCTTCTAGGAGGTCTGGAGATTCGGTGCCGATGACCCTTTTCACGGGACACACATCTGTTGTGGACCACTGTGGTGACTTCATGCGTGTACCAGACCTGAAACTCAAATGCCCCCAGACAAGGGGCTGTGGTATCCACTGTACAGTCCCCCCTAGGCAGATGCTGATATAGAACCCCTGGCTCTACAAACTCCACCATGCCAGTGGTGCCTTCTCAGGTGGTCCTTCAGGAATTCTCTTTGGTGGAGTGGCCCTGTCTCTGCTTCCTGGACTTAGCTAAAGCCAGGACAAATGCTGTCTGTAAGACTCTGTTATGGGTTCTTTGGCTCCAAACACCACTTTGGGCCTTTGACGGTAGTTGGCCGTGTTCTCGACTCTCCACAGGCCCCCTAGCCCAAGCACACTGGTGTGCCTTTCCTCTACTCAGACCTTGGGGTGGTCCCTATAGGTCCACGATTCCCTGGGAGAAGGCAGGTTCTCTCCCCTGGGTCGCCAAGGCTGGCGGCACCATCTCTTCCTTCAGGGTAACCCAACCCTGACTGCAAAGGTCTCCAGGACCAGGGCTGACTGCTCATGCGCTAGAGCGTAGGCTGTTTGTAGGTGACTGCCACAGCCCCCAGAGCCTTCCCTGAGTGGCAGCTTAGAAGGGTCCGGTCGGGAGCGCATGATCTCCAAGCCAGCCACTGACCCTGCATCCCCACCTGCTCCCCCTGCTCAGCCTGCTTGGTGCGGTCCAACACATCTCCGGGCAAGCTGAGGCCTGCCCTGCGTTGATGAATAGTCATGAGGAATAAAGGGGTGGGCCCCGGTTTGTTGTTGGATGCAGCCAGTTGACAGAAATGAGGGAGATGGGCAGGGTGAGAATGCCAACCCTCAGTCCGCACGCCTCTGAGCATCCTCCGCTCCTGCCTTCCTAGCCACGGAGCCTCAACCCCTCAGTCCACCCCACCGGGCAGCCACCAGTCTACCCCTACCCCACCTAGCCACCCAGACCCATGCCTCGTCCCGCAGCACACCAGCTCCTCAGCGTGTGCAGACCCCCACGAGCCTACCATGCTTTACGTCGGTGACCCCATGAGACACCTTGCCACGGTAGGTGTGACATGCCTGGTCTAGGGTCTGCTTAGAGGCCTGATGCCATCCAGCTAGGGGGCTTGGCAGAGTCTGCCACGGTTTGGGTTCAGAGAGACGTTCTCTTGACTGCCTGATGGCAGAGGGGCAGGCTGGAGAGTGGACAGGTTCTGATTCTGCTCATCCTTGGGGTAGCTCTTGAGGATCAGCAGCTACGGGCTGGGCAGGAAGTGGGATGTGGGATGGGAGGCTTGGCTGGCGTCTGGTCAGGGTGGGAGAGCTGCTGCCCAAGCCCCTGGGTTGGGTACTTCTGTTGAGGCTGGTGGCTCCGGCCATGCTCAGGGTCCCTAAGCTACTCTGTCCTAGGACTCTGCAAAGAGGTCATCTTTGTTTGGGCTTTGGTGAGAAGCTGCCCCACCCTGCCAAGAGCATCCTCACCTGGGAGTTTGTTCACTTGACAGCGCAGATGGGGCGTTTCTCTTAGCCACGGGCTCTCCTCCGTGTGGGTGTGAACTCCGAGGCAGAGACAGGCAGCAGTCTGGACCCAAGGCTCCCTGTTGCTCCTCTCAAGCAGGTACAGCCAGCCTGGCAGAGAGCAGAAGGACAGAAGGATGGAAGGAGCCACAGCCTGTGCTTGGCCTGAGCCCAAGGGACTTGCGCTCATTTCCAGACTTGCCAGGTCCCTGGGGTCAGGCAGACACCAGGCTGCTAATTGAGCAGCCTTTATTGACCAGTTAAAAAGGGGGAAAGGATCACATGAGATCACCTGAGTAAGTGATCCACTGCATGATCTACTTGGGAGCAGCCCTTCTGGAGGAAGCAGAATTAACATCAGAATACATACAGCAACAGGACAACCCAGGACACCTGGGTACAGCTGCCCCACACAAGGCTATTTCCCTTTCAGGAGAGCAGGGAGAGTAATGTACTTACTGTACAGGAACCCTGGGATGGCAGAGGTGTGTGTGTGTGTGTGTGTGTGTGTGTGTGTGTGTGTGTGTGTAGTACGGAGTAGTGTAGTGTGTGTGCATGTGGTATGTATGCATGTGATATGTATATGTGTGTGTGCAAATGGGGTGTGTGTGTGTGCATGTGGTGTGGTGTGTGATGTGTATTCATATATGTGAGTATTTGTACCCATAAACCATGTGGAGTGTGTGTGTGTGTACACACGCACGCATGTGTGTGTGTCTGTGTGTGTGTGTGTGCAAACGAAGGCTAGAGGTGAACCTTGGGTGCCACTCCCCAGGCGCTGTCCCTGTATTCTGAGTCTCTCTCACTTGCACCTAAGGTATGCTATGTGCTGAGTAGGCTAGACTGGGCTGTGTGTCTGTCTCTGCCTCCCAACACTAGAATTACAAGCACACACCTCCATGTCTGGCCTGTTACATGGATCCTTTGGATCAAATGCAGGTCCTTCCTTATTTTTTTTTTTTTGTGGCATGCACATTACCGACACAGCCACCTCCCCAGACCCTGTTGTTTCTTCTTAGAGTGTGGGCTCTGTGGCTTTCGCTCCCCTTTATTGCTTCAGCACAGCACCATGTGCTTCTTGTGCATTCTGACCAGCGTAGCAGTGCGGCTCGGGATTTGCTGGGGTCCCAGGCTTCTTCCTCTGAGGCTGGGCTGAGCCATTGTTCTAACTGGGTGGGTGACTCGGTTTCCTTATTTCTTTGTGAGAGGATCGTGTAGGAGAGCTTAGCCTTTTGCACAGAGAATGTTAAATCCAATGTGGACGGAGCCCTCACCCGTGTGTCACTCCCTCACCATCTGCCTTTGTTGTCCTTGCAACTTGCAGCAGTCCCTTGGGAGCCCACAGGCAAGAGCTGTCCTTGGAGACGGGACTGATTTTTCAGGATGCCACCTTATCCCTTACGGATTTTCTCATAAGTGAATCCCATCTTGGCTTGGGGGCTCAGTATATAGGTTCAGGCTTCATCAGTGCCCACTAGCTATGGTTTTGGGATGAGTCATGTGAGGCCATGGGCTGAGACAGTTTCCTTCCCTGTAAGTGTGTTAGAAGTATCTAACTCTCATGCCTGCTCAGGCCGCAGAGATGAGCCGTGAGGTCCCATGGCCTCTGGCCATGACTGTGCCAGCCCTTTATAAGTCAGCGGAGGTACAGAGAAGCTGAGAAGCTGACCTAGAGAACTGCGCACGTGTTCCTCCTCCTGTGACCCCGCCTCCCTCCTTACCTTCTCTCTCTGAGGACTAGAGTCTTTTTTTTTTTTTTTAAAGATTTATTTATTTATTTATTATATGTAAGTATACTGTAGCTGTCTTCAGACACTCCAGAAGAGGGCGTCAGATCTTGTTACGGATGGTTATGAGCCACCATGTGGTTGCTGGGATTTGAACTCGGGACCTTCAGAAGAGCGATCGGGTGCTCTTACCCACTGAGCCATCTCACTAGCCCCGAGGACTAGAGTCTTTGACCCAGTGATGACCTACAGCTGAGTGCAGCCCTGAATGCAAGGCAGGGTTGGCTCGGTCGATCCTCCTGCACATGATAAGCCCGTTTACAGAGCTGTAAAGAACTGAGGCCACTGGAGCTGGGTCTGCTAGATGGGATGAGATGAGTGGGGAGAGGCTGCAGCTGGCACTGTCTCCTGACGCCCCAAACTCTTAGCTTCTTCATCAGCTTCCAGTTCTCCAGTTCTTCTTCACATCACACACACACACACACACACACACACACACACACATGCACGCACACACGCGCGTGCTCATAGGCATTACACATACATATGAACACAAACACAGCACACATGCACACACAAACACACACATATGAACACAAACACACCACACATGCACACACAAACACACAGCACAGCACATACAGTGATGTATGAATGCCTCATACTCTTGTGTAAGGCAGCATAGAAGTGCATGCACAGCCCAGGGCTGGAGTCCACCCTGTCTGGAGCAGGCTTCCCTGTGCTCCTGCAGAAAACATGGCTTCAGAACCTGAGGAGCTCGAGGGGGTAGCCCCAGGTGAGAGAAGATAGCCAGTGGTAACAGGAGAGCTGTAGGGCAGGGGTGGAGCTGGCCTAGGGGCTAGAAAAGCCTGGTGCAGTGCTGGTAACTGACCACACGGGGGCAGGGCTGAGACTGGGAAAAGGGATTTGGTCCAGGTGAGGGCCACCAGCACCTAGGGAAGGTGGGGCGGGAAATTCTGGAGATTCTGCACTGGACTTGCCGACTGGCTGGATGTCAGGAAGGGAGTGTGTTAGAGTGGCCTCAAAGGCTTTCGACTGTGATGGGGAACTGCTGCAGGGGCCGAGAAGTGAGATTGGGCATTGCACTGCGACTGTGCAGTGTTGCGGGGGGGCTTCAGCAGAGAGGGTGTCTGGCAGGTAGCAGCTGGAGACAGAAGCTAGAGAGATCTAACCATCTGGCAGCCAGCCAGGACAGGGCATCTGTGGAGATGGTCAGGTGTAAGACCAAGACCAGGCTAGAGGACAAGGCCACAGTTACCTTAGAAGGCCTGTAGTGATGATCACACTGTAGGGATCTTCTGTGTGGGAGGTAGACAAAGAACCTGAACATGTGGGTGGGAGTGGCCAGGTGGACATGCAGGTGTGGGAGGCAAGTGGGTAGGGTGGTGTGATGGATAGATGCATGGGTAGGAGTGGCCAGGTGGACATGCAGGTGTGAGAGGCAGATGGGCAGGGTGGTGTGATGGACAGATGCATGGGTGGGAGGGGCCAGGTGGACATGCAGGTGTGGGAGGCAGGTGGGCAGGGTGGTGTGATGGGGATAGATTCATGGGTGGGAGTGGCCAGGTGGACATGCAAGTGTGGGAAGCAGGTGGGCAGGGTGGTGTAAAGTGGACATGCGTGTTATTTAAATCGGGGAAGGGGGCTGTGCTAAGAGGAGTGGGAGACAATTTTGGGAAAGAGAGCCACACTGAGGAGCAGCCTGGAAGCCAGAAGAGGGCTTCATGGTGACCCGGGACAAAGGACCCCATTACAAGTTAGAAAAGGGACTGGAGTCAGCTGCATTGAGGGGGGCTGGTGACCACGGAGAGGGTAGAACTAAGTAGGATCAGGTCTGAAGGCGAGGCACACCCACCAGAGTTGGATCCAGGTAGGTCATCCTGGACCCATGTCCCCTCTCAGTCCCCTCGCTGCGTTGGGATGCATCTGCTTTCCATGCTCCGTCCTCCTCCCCTAAAAGCCAGCTGATGGGGTGTCAGCTCGTGGAGCCAATCTGAGCTCCAATGTCCTACCTGGGGAACATCACCTCAGCTGGTGGAAAGTCTTCTCCACTGGCCTAAACCCAAACTCTTGAACTATCCTCGACCCCCGGCCCAACACCTCATCTATGCCATCTGTGTGTCCAAGGGCCTCAGAGCTGCCCACCCAGTGCTCAGACGTGCACGGATCCACTGTCAGATGTCCTCCACCACCAAGCAAGGGGACCGTGCACAGCTAGCCTGTCACCCTCTCTGCTGAACCCAGAAGTTATTCTCTCTCACCTCTTCCGCCGTGTTCATCACCCATGCACTTGCTCCAGCCAGGGTCCTTTCCCTGCCACCCCACACAGGACCTTGCCAAATCCCACAAGACCTATGGATTAGAAACCATGGCAGCTCTTGCCTTTCCCAGAGCCCCGCCCTTCCTGGACACCTGCTTCTGCCTCTTTTGTGGTCCGTATTCTCTTCCTTACTTCCTGGAGGCCCTGAGCTTGAATGCTCCTTAGCTGGACGGCTCGTTACTATACTAGGAGGGGAGAGCTCAGAAGCCTCTGCCAAGACGTGTCAGGAACCTAACTGAGCCAGTCGATGCCCTGGATAGGTGGGCAGCCTCTGTCCTCACCTTTCACGGCCCATCCCCCAGCTTGTACTGGGATGCCTTCTCCACGGGGGTCCCAAGACAACATCACAGCCTTGCTATGGGTCGCTGCGGGTGACAGGGTGACCTGCGTGGGCCCACATCACGCTTAGTGAACATCTCATCTGTCACGATCTAATTTCTCAGCTTAGCTGCTCATTCTTTGTTTCTCGCTGACCTAAGATCTAGGAAGAGCCTGGGAGGTCCCCATGAATGGGACAGATGGACAGAAAGACAGTAGGGGGATGCATGGATACCAGTGCTGGACTTCAGACTACAAGAATGTGCCAGGGAGAGGTGCTAGCAGAGCCATGTCCCCTCTCCTGTCCTCTCAGACAGACACCTCGCCTTTGCTGTTAGGGTACACTCGGTGATTTAAAAATTCCTGTGAATCACTGCAGCTTGTAGGCAGTGCCAAAGAGATGGGGGAGCTGCCTAGAGAACCCCTGGAAGGCTCTGCTCTGTGATACCCCGGTTCAGGCTATGTTGGTGGAGGGGTGGCCTGGGCTTACGGTGGGTCTTGCAGACACATGCCTGGCAGCCCAGTGGAGCTTCTGGGGGCATGTTTTCCGGGTTTGAGGTGTGGAAAGTTCCACATGGCCCTGGCATGGGACCGGGCAAGGCCCTGCCTCGGCGGGCAAAAGGAGGGTGCTATGCACATACCTCTAGGGAGGCAGCCGTCCCCCCCCACACAAGTCCTGTCTTGTTGACATTTCCATCCGTTTAATCATAGGCTCGGGGAGACTGTGGGAAACATCATCAGGATGGAGGTCTCCAGCTAGCACAGAGGCGGGAGAGATGGCTGTCTCCACAGAGCCAGGGGGATGTCAGTCACTAACCCCAGGCCAGGGGAACCCAGGCTCAGACCTGCCTGCGGGGAAGACCCGGGTTCCAGAAGCTTTCTTACCTATAGAAGAGTCCGCACAGCTTTGGCTGGTGTTTTGGAAGCAGGAAGACCCTGACTCTCTATCCCTCAGTGCTGGGCTCAGAGCAGAATGAATGACATTTGTCACAGGGTAGAGGAAGGGGGCTCTGGGGTGAGCCATTCCTGCAGAACACCGAGATTCCCTGGAAACAGTTGTGGTCACAAGGTCATGTCACCCATACCTGTGCTGGATGGGTGACTGCCTCTTGACCCCTACCCAGAATTACTTCCTAGTAAGGGAGTGGTGAAGGCCACGGGGCAGCAAAGCACGTGCCCAGGGGCTGGGCCTTGAATCGAGGAAGTGATGTTGGGATAAAGGAATGGAGGCTGCGCGGTGGAACCTGAGGAGCCACAGCACACCATGCTCTGGAAGCTCTAGCTCCTTCCTCCAGTTCCTACTCCAGCTGCTTCTGTGAGGAAGCCGGCCACAACTGACCTGAAATCCCCAGGCAGGGGGTGTGCAGAGGTCAGGGCAGATTTCAGAAAGAAGGGAGGAAAGAGAAGGGAGGAAGGGGGAAAGGGAGGAAGAAGATGAAAGGGGAGAGAGTGAGAGGAGAGGGAGGGAAGAAAGAGAGGGAGGAAGGGAAGGGAGAGGGAGGGAGAGGAGAGGGATGGAGGAAGAGAAGGAGGGAGGGAGAGAGGAAGGGAAGGAGAGAGGGAAGGAAGGAGAGAAGACAGGAAGAAGAGGGAGGAAGAGTGTGGGATACGGGAGGAAGTAGAAGTCTGGGCAAAAATCCTCTCCTACTGAGGTCACTAGGTCTGGGTAGGGCTGGGCTCCAGAGTCTCCAGTTGTCTGGTGGTCTACGAAACCATGTTCCCTCTGTGCACATCAGGGAGCAGGGTGGGAAGTCTGACCTTAAGGCTGCTGCAGTGCCCCCTGCTGTGTACTTGAGCAGGGTATCATTCCTGAGAGCCTGGCTGAGGATTAGAATAGGCTGGACCACGGGGAAGGCTGTCAGAGCTGCTGTGGGCTCAGCATGAGGCCAGCACACAGGAAGTTCTCCTTCTGAAAGGGCATGCTAAATCCCGGGTATGGAGAGGCTGGGTGGCCCCTGCCGGCCAGGCAGATGAGCCTCTGGCTGGTGGCTGGTGTCACTGTGGAGAGTGGACTTCAGTTCTTATTGGCCGGGGAGATCTGGAGGCTTGTGTGTGGCTTCTCAGAAGCACAACAGTGGCGGAGTCAAGTGCCTGTGTCTCTCTGAAAAGGCAGCGCCCGGTCAGGACCCAGCACACCTGTACTCATTTCTCTGTGCGTACTGACTCCGAGTCCCTCATCAGCATCACCCTGTATCACCTCAGTGTAAACTGAGGCAGAGGAGTCACAGGAAGGATTCTGTGTGAAGTAGGCGGGAGAGAGCAAAGATAACACAGATAAACTAGTAGGGGAGCCCCGAGCGCTGGGGCGGCCTCAGGGTGCAGGGTGGCTAGGTAGGCTGATCTGCCGCACACTGAGGTCAGCCTGCTTCCCTGGGACCCTGCATTTAAATGTGACAACGCAGGCTTTTCTGTCACTATTTTGATTAGAGAAATAGCCACTTCTGGGAGAATTGGGTGTAATGTGCCCTTTGTTGCTAAGCACTGGGTGCGGCCAGTCCACACCTCTGCCGTCCGTCTTGGTGTTCTGCGCTATGGCAAAGGCTGCCGTGGGTGCTGAAGTCAGAGAGCAGTCGGTGCCGAAGGTGCCTGCTCCCGACCTTTAAAAGGACGTTCATTTTCTGTCTACATATATAAGAACAGATCGATGAGATCGTGGGCTAGAAACAGTCGAGATGGGAGACGGGAGTCGTCGGGGTAAAATCATAGTATCCGACGTGTACATGTGAGGGCAGGAGCCCGAAAGCAGGAAGATAAGAGCTTCCTTGTCTGGTCAGGACGAGAGAGTGGTAGAGAAAGGAGAGGATAGAGGGGAGGCCCTGCCCTCAATCAGGCATCAAAGAGCTTGTCTAACTATGGCTGGGTGTGTGGGGGTGGGGTGGGGTGGCATTTCAGGGTCTGTTTCACTCAGCCAGGAGTTTCTGGGCTTCCACTTCCATGCCACGTGATGGTATAACCAGTACACGTCCAAGAGTGAGCCCCTGACTGCTGTCCCCCATGTCCCCCACTTTATGGCCCTGCTCAGCTGCCTCTGGAGCTCAGCCTTTGGAGACAGCCTTGCTCCTTGTGGGCAGACAGGCTCTGTCCCTTCCTTGCTGGGCCTTGTGGTAGTGGGCTGATGATGTATCAGTGCAAAGCGTCAGAGCTCCTGGATCCTGGTGTCCTGGTGGTTGAAGCAGGGTTGTTCCTTCTGGAGAACAGCTATGGGGTTTCTTGCTCCCAGGCCTCGTCCTCACAACTATGCTACAAGCTATGTGTGGATTTCATTCCCACTATGCAGAAGATAAAATGGAGGCTCGGGGATGTGGGATCACACCCCGTTCCTCTCCTGCTCCTCCTACCCACCTCCCTGCCAAGATACAGTGCTCACCCTGGGCTCATCCGTCAACCTAGCTCAGCCAAGAGAGAGCGCTGGAGGCTTGGACCAGCGTCATCCATGTCTCTCGATGCTCAAGGTAGACGAGAAACTCAGCTGCCTTCCAGCAGGAGCCTGGGGGAGCTAAGGGACCCGCCGTGGGTGTTCTATGCCCCATGACCCTCTGCTATAGGGTGAGGTCACCAGCCTGCTGTCACCCCAGGTCCTGAAGAGGCCAAGGGAGACAAGGTGTGAATACTGAAGTCCGAGCCTAAGGAAAGACAGAGTAGAAGCATCGGTGGCTGTTTCCAGCAGAGGTGCCTGGTAGGCCCCCAGCAGAGCTATCTGCAAGGACCAAGAAGACACCCTGGGACTAAGGGAATAAGAGATCCTGGTCTTCTCTGTAGAGGGTGGGGCTCACTAGGACCCCATCTGTCTGAGCCCAGAACAGGTCTTATCTCCACGTGCCCTGGGGTTTGCTGGATGATCCCAGACCCTGTGGTCACAGTCCAGTGAGCGACACAGACCTAGCAATGGGGCTGTGTTCTCAAACCCTCATCCCCATCGGAACTATTGTCCTCCAATTCTGATGTTGGCATTTCCCATGAAGGCTGGTCCACCAGTGGCCTGGACACTGGAGCAAAGGACACCCTCTGGCTCCATGGCACCCTCATTCCTCAGGGCTTCTTCAGGTCACGCCCAGACACTCCACTTGCAAGTGTAGGCACATGTGTGCCGCCGCAGGCCGGGCATGCCCTAATTAGCCCACTATCTTGGAGTTCTCATTGAAAGCAAAACAAACCAAAAAAGTTTGGGTTTGCCCAGGTTCTTCCCTGAGGCCAAGTGGGTCTCGTCTGGGCTTCGGGGGGGGGGGGGCTCTGGGTCTGGGGGACCCCTGGGCTTCTGTGTAGACCCGCTTAGGCCTCTCTGATGAGGGTTCTCATTTCAACAGCATGACCAGAGGCAAAAGTGGGGGGCCAGGTTGAGCCTCGCTGCCTGGCAATGAGGAAATGGTTTTCTTCCCCTGAGCCTCAGGAGGAGGGAACCCTGTGGAGAAGGAATGTCTCTTACACTCTCCAGTCAGTGGGGTCCTTACCATCTTTGGGAGGCACGGTAGACACCAAGACCAGTGAGGGAGTGGAAGATGGCCTTGGGAATGTAAGAAAAGAGCAGGTACAGGAGATCCAGCATTCACTAGACAAGGGAACAGGCTCCACTGGGCAGTCTAGTGCCCCCATGGAAGTTGGCAGAGGCCCGCCTCTCTGAGGGCCCTGGGTTTGCCACACCAGCCAGTTTCTGCACCCCTGTGCTGAGGGCCTGCCTTCCCGAAGCGCCCCGGTCCCTCCTGCATAAGCTCCCACTGATGCTATCGCTGTTCGTTCCTTTTGGTTCAATGACTAAGTCCTTGGCACCCACCTCCAATCATTGAAGAATGCAGACAAGTTAAAATATGAACCTCGCTGCCATGGGCCTGCGCCCTGCTTCTGAGACAGGGCTCCCTGCCCATCAGGGATGACAAGGATTGGGCACGGAGGGGCTGCTGCTGCCTTCTGCAGATGTCATGACTTCTTCCAAAGCCCTTTGCCGGGAAGACCGTGAACTCGGGGTTGCAGGAAGGAGGTGGCCCTGCAGCTTCCTCCTGGATCTGACACAATGTAACCAGGTTCTGGGATCCCGGGAAGACAGGAAACAGGAGGTAGAGCCATAGCGCATCTCTCCTCATTCCTAGACAGCCGCACCAGAGAGAGCGACCTTCCTGACCATCACGCAGATGTGTGAAGCTGTCCTCAGACTTATCACATTGTCGTACATTCATTCACTCACTCATTCGTTCACTCATTTATTCACTCTTTCATTCATCCACTCATTCATTAACTCATTTGTTCAATTACTCACTCATTCACTCATTCATTCCTCTGCCACTCTGTCCTGATAGAAAACGCCTTGAGCAACCATTCTGAACCGGGATCATGTGGTCCAGATCAGCACCACTCAGGGAACGCAGTGGGTGGGATCCTGTGTCTATAGAGCCATCTGTCTGTGGGATTGCCTGCGTCTGCTAAACCCTTTGTATCTTCAGGATCCCTGTGTCTGTGGGGACCTGTCTCTGTAGGTTCTGCATCTTCAAATTCTAATGAGTAGGAATCCAAAAACATTTGGAAAAAATGCATTTATACTGAACATGTACAGACACGATTGCCTTCATCCCTTAAGCAGTGTGTTCTAATGGCTACACGGCATCTGCAGTGGGTTAGGTTTTGTGAGCCAGCTCAGGGATGTGTGCAGGCTCTGCATAAATACTACACCATTGTCTATAAAGCGCTTTATTTAAGGGTGTCTGTAGGGTTCCTGGGCCTGATCTCTCATGAACACTGAGGGTCACGTGTAGAATGGGAACCACATATGGAATTCTGAAGATCAGTAGCTGGTTTCACATGGTGAAAAGAGGGTCAGAGCTGTGACTCAGTGTAGGAGCGTTTGCCTGGTATGTGTGAATTGCGGGTTCGATCCCCAGTACTAAAAAGAAACTGGAGAACGTAATCAGTAATTTACTCCTGCCAACGCAGGTCCATAGCAGTGTGCGTAGAGTCCTTGTGATTGGGATATGTTTCTTCCCACGCTCAAGCCCTTTGTAGCCATTGGTCCAACCTTCGGGACTGTGGTTCTTCACAGACTCACAGTTCCATCGGGATGTAGGAACCCTGCCTTCCAGAGGAGAGCGTTATGACTGGTCAAGCCCAACAGCATGCAGGTGCTCCAGCTGCTGTAGCTGGGGCTTGCCCCTCTGAGCTCAGCAGAGACTGTGGCAAGACCAAGGTAGAGGCTTCCACTGGGTGGTTGGGCTGTGGTCAGAGGCCTGTGGGAGAATGGGGATGATTGAGTGGGGGGCTGTACTGGGCCAACTAGAGTTCTGACTTTATGTTGCTCAAATTCCTACCTCAGCAGGAGAAGTGGGGTGGGGTCTCCTCAGCCTAGAAACCCCAGAGTGGGAGATTTATGACCTGCCTCTTTCAGAAGGGGGCAGCTGTCACATCCCATGCTCCCTTTGAATGGCCTTGGTGCCATTTGAATGGGAGAGGTAAAAGTCAGGAGCCTTCCTGTTTTAGACAGCGTTATTAAGGTGTAATTCACAGAGCATACAATCTTCTCACTTAAAACGTACAATTTGATAGGGGTTGTAACTCGCATGGCAGAGTGCTTCTTGCCTAGAGTGTGTGAGGCCATGGGTTCAATTCCCAACACTGAACACAGTGGGTACCCTGGTGCCTGCCTGTAATCCCAGCACTCAAGAGGCATCAGCAGGAGGATCAGGAAGGAGTTCAAGGTCAGCTTCCCATATAATGAGCTCCAGGCTAGCCTGGACGACATGAGACCATGTCTCAAAAACTAAAAATAATAAAACAAAAAAGTAAATAATGAAATGTACTGCTCAGAAGTTTTTGTCTGAACAGTTGTATGTAAGCATTGTTTCTAGAACATTCCACCTCCATCAAGAATGGAGGGACTCAGGATTTCTAGCAGCCTGTGCCTCCTCTCTGTCTGGCTTCTGCCTCTCTGTCTCTGCCGGTTCTGAGTGTTTACTGTGTATCTGCTCAGAACAAGGCTCTGAATTTCATCCAC
This sequence comes from Mus pahari, assembly GCF_900095145.1. Lineage (NCBI taxonomy): Eukaryota > Metazoa > Chordata > Mammalia > Rodentia > Muridae > Mus > Mus pahari. Next base: position 104,991,711 of record NC_034595.1, on the reverse strand, counting down.
ACTGTTGCTAGGTTATCACGCCCCTGTGACCAGTGGCAATTCTAACTCGTTTGCCCACTTCCTTGGGGGTAGAGGTAGGCAGATGGGGCAGTTGTCCTGTGGCACAAGTTGGGAAGGTGTAGGAAGGACTATGGGGAGGAGTCAGGGGTCGGACTATGTCCTACAAACCCAGCCCCTCTGTGGGGGGACAGTTTTATACTATGGAAACTTTGGTCCCCTCGACAAGGCTATCCACCCAAGTAAAGTAGGGCCTTGCATATTGGGGGGAAGGCGAGTCTGAGCTGCCCCAGTGTCCCAGAGCTGGGGCCGCCAAGGAAATCTCTGCTGGATTCTCAGAAGCTCAGGGTACAGAGGTCACAGTAGTGGCAAGAGCCAGAACTCGGGGTTAGAGAGATGGCTCAGTGGTTAAGTGCATCTACTGCCCTTACAGAGGACACAGGTTTGGTTCCTAGCACTCACACAGCATATCTCCAGTTCTGGGGCATCTGATGCCCTCTCTGTAATTGACCTGGGGATCACACCCTGGGTCCTGAGCCAGGCTTGACCACCCATACTTACTAAGCCAAATGCCACATTAGGAAGTGGGACAAAGACAGCCACTCAAGTTTGGCTTCAGGGTCCAAAGTGAGAGTGAAACTTAAGTAGAGGACCAAGACGTTGCTCATCAAACAACGGGTCAAGGTGTGGGGCAGCCCACTGGTGACCCATCACCGCAGCTTAGTTTCAGTGGGAGCAAGTCATTAGAACTATGTGAAGTCTCTTTCTGAGAGACAATCTTCCCTTTGGGGGCCTTTCCCTTCTCCAAGAATGAGATTCTTAGCGGGAAACTCCCATTTCTTTGGGGTCCGTTGTTTTAAACTCCCATACTCAGACACAAGTTTAGATTACCTTCATTTCTACCAATCCTCTTACATCTTTCTGGCCTGCACAGGACACAAGTGTGCTGCACATACATGCATCCAGGCAAATACTCATACATGTAAATAAAATTTTTAAAAAACTTAAAAAACAAAACAAAACAAAACAAAAAACCAACCAACCAGGGCTGGAGAGATGGCTCAGAAGTTAAGAGCACTAGATGCTCTCTTCCAGAGGTCCTGAGTTCAATTCCCAGCAACCACATGGTGGCTCACAACCATCTGTAATGTGATCTGGCGCCCTCTTCTGGCCTGTAGGCATACATGCAGGCAGAACACTGTATACATAATAAATTAATAAATCTTTTTAGAACAAACAAGCAAATAAACCAACAAACTAGATTGTTGCTTGCCCTTTGCATGCTTAGCTTTTTCTACTGTCTCCTGAAAGGTTCTTCCCCCTGCTGGGTGGTCCTTAACTGCTCTCCCTCCTGCCGGGCGGTCCTTAGTAAGGACCTTCCTTCCGTATCAGCTCCCTTGACTCTGACCTAACCCCAAAGACTCCTGTCAAGGGTTCACAGTGGCCCCCTGAGGCCTTGTCTTCTCTGGCCACTTCCTGCAACCATCCTCCGTCCTGGACTGAGGCACAGGAGGGGCTGAGCACAAGGTCCCCCAGCAGATGAGAGACCCGTGGTATGGGGCAATGCCCAGTCCAGGCCTTGGGTCTTGGCCTCCCTTGTTGTCTGCGAACACTTCTTGTTCTGAGACTTAGAGGAGGCAGGCTGGTGGCTGGAGATATATGTGCCGAGGTTCTGAGGCCTCTCTGAAGAGAGCATCGGGGTAAAGGGGCACTTTGCTCCGAGATCTAGTCTCTGGTAGATTGCTGGTCGATCGGAGCTGCTCATTACCACCTCACACCTTTGGGTCCCTCCTCTGTGATGTGGGGACAAGGGCAGTGCCACCTCAGGCCTGCGGGGATCCATCTGAGCTTAAGGGAAGGTTCGTGGGCACAGACAGGATCGAGATTAATCATCTACAGTTAGGGACCCGTTCTGCCCGGTGTCAGCCATTGGGTAGTGTCTTCCCAAATCCTGCTGGCCGTCTCTGGATGTGGACTGGGTAGTCCTTCCCTTGATAATTTGTTGAAACACCCAAGGAAGAATGGTGAGACCTCCTTAAAGCTCCTAGGGAAGGCTGACTTGTCCTGGGGTCCCAAGGATGAAGACAGAGGGATCCCAGAGCTCGGGTGCCTTGAATATGTGATTTGGGGGAGCACTGGGCTGCCTGGGCTAGCCTGAGAACCAGCAGGGATGCTAGGAGGAGCTGCCAACCCTGGAGGCCTGGGAAGCCTTTGTAATGGAGATAAAGTCAACAGCTTAAATAAATTCCTCTGGAGGCTGTCACTGAGATCTCTGGGGGGGCTTAGGGGGATGGATCTAGGAATCACATCTGGCCTTCCAGGGCACCCATGCTCCAAAGCCTGCTGTACCCCCACCCCACCCTTGCAGCCAGCATCCAGGCTCTCAGGTCTGTATGCGCACTCCAGCCTCTGGGCTGACCTGGGAACACGGTAGAGCCCACAGGGGGCTCGGGCTGGGAACTTTCCCAACCAAACAGCTCCCTTCCAGGTAAGTGTGCAAAGCCCCGATCCACCTTGCTGGCAGCTGGGTGGATCCTAAGAAGCCCTGGCACCCGGGAGGCGGACGGAGAGGGGCAGGCAGGAGAGGTGAATGTGCGTTTATCCCAACACAAGTAGTGGCCTGTTGGGGTGGGGTGGGGGCCCCAGGAAATATTTGGGATGACTTGGAGCCTGCTGGCCCTTTAAGGCTCCTGTAACAAGACACCTCCCCAACGGGACAGAAGCGGTAGCTGGGGCTTTCACCTTAGCCCTTGTTTCTCCCCTCCCACCTCCCCCTTCCTTGCCAGGCCCAGTTCAATTTGCTCAGCAGTGCCATGGACCAGATGGGCAGCCGCGCGGCCCCGGCCAGCCCCTACACCCCGGAGCACGCCGCCAGCGCGCCCACCCACTCGCCCTACGCGCAGCCCAGCTCCACCTTCGACACCATGTCTCCAGCGCCTGTCATCCCTTCCAATACCGACTACCCCGGCCCCCACCACTTCGAGGTCACCTTCCAGCAGTCGAGCACAGCCAAGTCGGCCACCTGGACAGTGAGTAGCCGTGTTGCCAGTGGACGTGTGAAGGGAGGGCAACGGGATTGAGTGCCACGGTCTGGTACTGAGGTCTGAATGAGCACGCAGGCTGTCCACATGGGGTTCCCACCTGGCCAGAGCCAGGAGGAGCATCAAGCAGGAGGCGGGTCCTGGGGCTGGGCAGTGTGGGTGTGGCCACCCAAGTGGACTTGTGGCCGAGTCAGCCAGCCTCCCACTGAGTCCGGAAAGGTCAGAGTGTTGGTGCCAGTGAGGTCCACGGGGGGCAGGGAGAGTGGCCGGTTTTCTGTGCTCAGTCCTTGAAATTGGTCTAGTCCTGAACTTCTGCTGGAAGTGTTGGGAGCCCACAGGGGCCCTCGTTTGCTGGTTGCGGGTTTGTGTTTTGCCCTCATCTCTCTCTGTGCATTGGCTTGGGACCAGGTCCACAGGTGCTAGGGGCTCTGGTCCTTTCCCTGGTGCTTCTAGGAACAGCCTGGCATGTGGCTGGGATTAGCAGATGTTGACAAAGTCCCACCTGTATACTCGCTGAGAGTTGGGCAGACAGCTAAGTGCTTTGACTTGCCCAAGGTGGAGTCTGTGCCCATTTCGCAGTCGAGGAAGCTGAGGTGTGAAAGGGGAAAGCAGCTTGCTCGAGTTATGCAGAAAGTGGGGACACACGGCCATGAGTGTGCTTACCCAGGAAGCACCCAGGCTCACTGTGGGAGATGGGGCTGCAGAAAGAGCAGACTGGGACTTCAGAACGCTGGTCTGGACACACGGGGCATTGGGTAGGAAGGGCAGCCCTAGGGCTATCCAGGTCTCCATACCCAGCTAAGGCTGAGGACAGGGAACCCTGAGCCTGGGTCAGTAGGAGGTGCACTGAGGGTATTAAGTCATCCATCCACTCTCTCCAGGGAGCAGCTGGAGATGCAGCCGTCCACACTCCCCTTCAGAACAGGAGCCCCCCACCCCCCACCCNCGCTCCTCCAGCGGCTCCTTAAAAACTAAATTCCACAGTGTGGCGCTCACATTCTCTTTGGAGACCAAAGAGCTGGACAGAGCCAAACTGCCTCTGGTTTCAGGCTTTGACCTCCTAGAGTTTCTTTTAGCTGCTGTTCTGGTAGACTCCCCAGTCGCTGGACCATCACCAAGTGAAGGCTCAGCCCAGCTGCTGGAGCTCTGAGGGGCTTCAGTGGCCGGAGAGGGTCTGGGTACCTGTGGTGCTTCATCCTGAGTCACAGTGACCACAAATTACTGGAGGGCAGAGAGGTGAGGCAGTCTGAATGAGGTGGGAATGGTAGAGTACACAGCTCTCAGTCCTGTCCTGGGACAGTGGAGGAAGCCATCTAACATGGTCTCCTGCTGAAGATCCCCTCTTCTGTACTGCCTGGAGTTTGGGGGGTTGAAGGGCACCTAGACTCTTCCTCCACTCAAGCTGAGTGACCTGGGGTCAGGCCAGGAAGCCCACCAGACACATGGGTACCTCAGTCACAGGGGGCTCTCTACGCTGCTCTTCTACTTCCAATGCGTTCCCTAGCTCCGTCTTACAGTGAGGCTGGGGTTCCGTCTGTCATAAATGCCTGGTGGTGTCTGGAGGAAGTGCCCCAGATTCTGGAAATGATGCTGTATGTGGGATTACCTCCCTTCCTCTCCCCTTTTCTCTCCCTTCCTCTTGACTAAGAGTGTTGATGGGGTCGGTCTTTGCCGTGCCTGTGGGTTCAGATGCCTCTGATGGTCAGGGCTGGTCATTGGCAGGGGCAGACAGTGCCCACTCTACTGGATTCTTCCTCCCATTTGGGTCCTCTGCAATCCCCTCGGAGGCATTGGACATCAAGTGTCCCGTGATGGCCTGTGTTCCTGCTGCTGTGCTCTAACTGTCCCCGGGGGTTAGTCTGCTCAGGCCGGCCAGACACACCAGCGATCAGGGAAGGCTTGGCCTCCCACCCCAACCTCCACCCGGAACCAGGGCAGCAGAGCTGAGCTGTCAGGCAGGAGGGTGCTACTGCCTGCCCCCTCCCGGCCCTGTCACACAGGGGCAGAGGTGGGACCGACATTGATAATGAGATTTTTGGCACCTCAGCGATCTGGGAGCAGACACCCCAGGGTTTTTCTCGATGCCGAGAGAAGGGACTGGCAGCAGCTGCTCTCAGCTCTGGGGGTCCAACTGTGTGGGTGCTGCCCAGACTTGCCACTGAGGCCCCTGCCACGCCACCGGCTGGTAACTGATAGATAATTCATATTTTTCTCAAGTACAATTCCATATTGACTGCTGCCCCCATTCCTCTCAGATTGGCAAAAACACGCTCACTGGCCTCCAAGTGACCACAGCTGTTAATGGGGCCTTTGGCCTCGCCATTGCTGAAGCCACTGTGGGACTCTCGGACCCCAAAGGATCTACTTACTTGTCAGCCTGAAAATCTTCTGGTGCAATAAGAGGTCTGGGCCCTTAGAGTGTGACCCTGCATGTATGAGCACATAGGTGTATACACATGTACAAGGTCCCATATGCCCAGACACCTAGGTACACAGGTGTGTGTAGTGCATGCGTGTATATACCTATGAGCACACATGGGTGTAAATATAAATGTGCTCAGAGGCCTATATACATGGCTACACAGATGCACTCACATATACCTGTAAACATGCAGGCATGCATGTACATATGCACACGCATACACATGCCAACAGATGAGCATGTGAACGTGCATGCTAATCTCCCTGGTCGCTGCTTGGGGTTCTGACAGCTCTGGCCAGAAGAGGGCTTTGTGTCTGGGGGACAGCTGGTCTCAGGAGTCCATCAGTGGAGGAGGAAGTGGAACAAGGTCCTTTACCTATCCAAACAGCAGGATGAGATGGGTTCCCTGCTGCTGCCTAGTGCCAGCGCAGCCCCTTCATGCTGGCTTTGTCTCGCTGAGAGGGACGGCTCTTTTTCAGTATTGGAGACACTGAGAGACAGAGTTTTGTGGTTAGGCAAGAGGACCCGTGTGAATGGATGGTAACCCTGGCCTTGCACGGTGTCTGTAGAACACCAAGGGCAGGCTGTGACACTGCCAGCCAACTTACTACAGAGGCGCCCGAGTGAGGGCGTGCTCATGAATGGCTTGACTGCCTGCCTGGGAGCATCACGGATAGACAGACTGACAGCCTGGACATCGTCCCAAGTGACCTTCAGGTGAAGCTGCCTTCAACCTGTGTGTGTGTGTGTGTGTGTGTGTGTGTGTGTGTGTGTGTCTGTCTGTCTGTCTGTCTGTCTGTCTGTCTGTCTGTCTGTCTGCCGGCTTGTCTGTCCTGAGAGAGAGCGCCCCTACCCACCCACCCACCCAGCAGCTCCTGAAGGAAGCACAAAGCTTCTGCGAGGGATTCTTGGGGAGGACAGGGCTGAGTCAACACTAATGGATTTGGAGCAAACTTTCCAGCCCCTCGGAGGTTTGCAAAGCACAAGAATAGAGGAGGTGTCCCGACATGATTGTGGTATCAATTGCGTTATCCTAAAAGTTTATGGAATGCATAAATGGAATTAATACCTTTTACTGGCACGGGGAGCAATTATGTATATTTAAAGCCCAGAGAAGAGTTCTAACAATGTTTATTGTGGAGATGAAACGTGAATTATTAGGGGAAACAAGAGCACTTATGGAGAAATCGCAGCAATTGCTCATATTGTGTCTAGCTTTGCCGGAGAGGATGGGCTGCTAGTAGGCTGGCTCCGGCTTGATCTGAGCAGGGTACCCGCACAGGAGATGTGTCTCTCTATCCGCTAGTGGCCTGAAGGACTTTGGTCTCCAGTAGGTACAGAATCTAGCCTGGAGACTCTGAACTCCCGAATCCAACTACAGCTCGACACTGGCAGGCTGGTCCCTGTGTCTAAGGGTGCTCCGTCCCCAGCTGAGTGGTCACATCACGTACCTCCAGGGTTCTAGCAGGGGACAGGAGACAGAGCACCTTGGAGGACAGGACTCGGTCCAGCGGGGCAAATGTACTATGAATCAACAATAGGAAATGAAGGAGGGGTGTTCCACAGGCCTGGCTGGCCTCCTCATCTTGGAAGTTGGTCACTTCTAGAACGTTCTAATCAGAAACCGTTTATGAATCTACCCAGGGAGGATGGTGGGCAGAGAGTGTGTCTCTCCGCCAGCACGGTGCTAAAGAACAAGCCAGGCCCCTCTTTTTGAGGCAGCCTGTGGGTGTCATAGCCTCCTTGCTCCTGCTCACAGAGCTCCTAGGGTCCCAGAACCACCCCTAGGGAACTTGGAGCAGTGGGCAGGGCAGAGAGAAGGAGAGTTCCTCAAACTCTTGGGATATGCTGTTGGGGTCACCATCTTGTTTCTGCCCTTTGCTGGTGGGTGACATGCCCTTGACCCGCCCTCCGAGACCCCCTTCTGTAAAGTGGGAAAGGGGGCACACATTATCTACTGCAGGCTGAGGGGTGGCACCTGGGATCCTGAGATGGCCACTCTGATCAGGCCTCTATCCCCTCTCCTGTGCAGTTCTCCTCAGTGTGGCATGAGCGCATGTGGGACAGGCTGAGGAAGGGTCAGCTCTAGGCCTTCCAGAGTCACACCAGTTGTCCCGAGGGGAGAACCGGGGAGTGAACCAGAAGCACACCCCAGTACACACAGCCGGCCTTGAAAAATGGACAGTTCTTTGTAACATGTGGATCAGAACTCAGTCCTCCATTGACCCCCAAACCACAGGGGAGAGAGGCCAGTGTGGGGGTGTCCGTGGTAGGTTGAAGCTAGACAGGATTTGGGTAACACTGCAAGGTGAGATCCAGGGCTGAGTGGCGAGTTGAGTTTTGCATACCTGGGCCCTCCAGGCTGGTGGTAGGCTATAGGGAAACCACTTGAAATGTAGTAGACTCTGTCTTTGGAAGCCAGACTAGTTGTCTGTGTCCTGAAGGCTCAGACACTGTCACCTCCTCCTAGGAAAAGGTCACAGCCGCATCCAGGACTCCTTGCTCTTACATGAGTTAGAATATTCTAGGCTCTGAGAGCTCTAAGTCAGGCCCTGCGACCACTACTCATCAGTGCAAGAAGCCACAGTGGGCCAAGCCTGGAGCTCCAAGACCTGATAACAGGGTTCTAGGTCGGGCTGTGCGGTCCACCTGAGGGTAGAGATGCTCGTTGGGAAAATGCTGGTGTGGCAGATAAGGCAGAAACCATTCAGTAACCCAAGTCCCACGCCTGTGTCTGCCTCTCACCTGTCTGTGATACATCAGCTCTCATGGTACTGAACCTTGGGAGGGTGAAATGGACCATGCTCTGCTCTGCACCCAGGCCTGGTTCCAATGGACCGTGCTGTGCTCTGCACCCGGGCCTGGTTCCAGGGAGGCTTTTGCTCTGCTGAGCTTTGCTCAAGGTCAGAGATTTAGGCTCCAGAATGTCCCTGTCCTATAGCTCCAATAAAGGTGTCTAAAGTTCAGTGACAACTTACATTCTAAGGAGCTATTGCCTACAGCACTGAAGAATGGCTCCTTCAAACACACACACACATACATGCACATGCACAAGGCACACATACACATACACTCATGTGCGCGCACACATGCATGCACTCAGGTACATGTGTACACACATGCACATGGCACGCGCCCACACACACGCATATACACACACACATGCACTCAGGTACATGTGTACACATATGCGCATGCACATGGCACACGTGCACACACACGCATATACACACACACTCAGGTACATGTGTACACACATGCACACGCACATGGCATACACACACACACACACACACACACACACACACACACCTTGCCTCCCTGGCTCCTGGCTATCGCTAGCCCCTGAGACCGTATGGAAAGTCACAGGTCCTTAGAGAAGGTCCTAAGATCAGTGTTTAGAAGGGTCACAGCTGGAGTGGAGAATGTGACTGCCCTGGGATACCCTTGCAATCCTCATGATGATGAGGTTGATCCTGACTGTGGAAGCTACAGCTGGGGGTGGGGTAGGGACGTCACCACTGACAGCCAACAGGGGATCCATACTATATGCACAAAACAGGCTGGCTACCAGCCTTGCTGTGGATTCCTGTACTGGATGGTCCTGTAACCTGTACCTCAGCCCTAATCACCGGTGGGAGTCCTTTTCCCAGAGGCTGATGGCTGCTGGCCAGAGGAGAGGCTACACAGAGCTGGCAGTAGCAGGTTGCCTGCAGGAGTGGCCAAGGCACAGCTCTCCTGCTGGCTGGGTCAGGAAGAAGGGCAGCAGGAACCCGTTTGAACTCACAGGGAAGGTGAGCCTACGGTTTTTTTGGATCTGGTCACAGACTGTTCTCAGACTACAGTCTTTTCTTCTTGAAGTCCCCACATGGGTCCGGGGTCCTGGAAAAAGATTAGATCTCCAAGTTAGGGCTGGAGTGAGGGAGGTGACAGGGCCTCCTAGGGATATCTCTGAAATCCCTGACAGTGGTCTTTTGGAGCTGGAACATTATACAGCCAAGGAGGTCAGCTGTATCCAGCCGACAAGCCGCCTGGAGCCTCCATCCCCCATGACTCGATGTCAGGGGAGACACTTCCCAGGAAGACCAGGGCAGGCCAGGTCCCCACCTGGACGCTTCTTCATCCCCCAGGAACACAACCCCAGCCCAGAGCTGCCTGTCTTTCCTGCCTTTGGTGTTCTACTTGGTCACCTGACTACCCTCTTACCCTAACCCAGCCTGTCTGGACCCTGATCTCTGGTCTCCGACCTGGTAAGTCTGATGGAAACGAAAGACCAAAGATGGAGGCATAGGGTCTTGAGAAGACAAAACCAAACTGGAACTTGCTTCTAAGACTTCTGTGACACCCGTCCCCAAAGGTGTGGAGACCCCTCCCTGCAGCACGCCAACAGTGCCATATCAGCAGATACCAGCTAGCACTGTCTAACTCTAGAACAGTGGCTCTCAACCTTCCTAACTCTAGGACTCTTTAACATAGTTCCTCATGCTGTGGTGGTCCCCAACCATAAAATTACCTTTATGGCTATTTTGTAACTGTAATTTTGCTTCTGTTATGAATCTTAATGTAAATATCTGATATGCAGGCTATCTGGTATGTGGCCCCTGTGAAAGAGTCACTCATCTCCCCGAAGGCATCATGACACACAGGTTGAGAACTGCTACCCTGGATAGTCAGGAGGCTGGGATGCTTGGAGATCTACTCTGATACCTTCCCCAGGGGAAGGGCTCTATCACCAAGGCTGTGTGCCCTGTGGGTACCGCTGCCTAACTTAATGTTTCTGGCCACTATCCTTTGGAGCTGTCGGTCTGCTCCAGTGGCTCATAGGACTCTGAAAATCCCTTGTCTACTTACCCGGGGAAGACAAAGAGGCACATGAGGTAAGGTGAGGTTGGGAAGGAAGGAGGAGACAAGATGGAGAAAGGATGCGAGTCTCCTAGTCCTCTCTGGCTCCGATCTCCCTGGGCACCATCTCCAGGTACCTCCTCACACTTAGCTGTCCAGGAGCTGACCAAGCCCTGTCCTTTGGGATTGGTACAGACACTTCATTATGTAGGCATGATTAGTCTCCTGACATTCGGGACCTAATTGACCTTCATCCTCTGTGCTCCATCCCAAAGGCTGGGATTGAGGGGTCACACATATGGACTGGATCTTTCCAGGGTTGCTCAGGAAAGCAGCCCTTATCCCTCAGTCTTCAGACCCCAGTTCTCAGCTCCCAGCCCCCAGTCCTCAGCCCCCAGCCCTCAGCCCTCAGCCCCTAGTCCTCAGCCCTCAGCCCCCAGCCCCCAGCCCCCAGTCCTCAGCCCTCAGCCCCAACCCCCAGCCCTCATCCCCCAGCCTTCATCCCCCAGCCCCGTCCTCAGCCATGTAGAAAGGCAACTGTTGCTTTGACAGTTCTCTGGACTTTATGAGCTATTTACCAGAAACCTGAGGTGTGCAGCAAATACAATGTAACCTCTGAATAGTGCTCTACCCCAGCTCAGCTGGCAGCTTTTAGAAACAACGTTCTACTTCCTAAAATGTCCAGGTGAAGGGTCAGAGTAGGAACCTTACAGAGAAGGCGGCACAGACTGGGCCCATGTTCTTCCTTTGGTCTCTGTGTAGCACCATCAGCTGTAGAGCTATGTAGAGCAGCCTCCCAAATTCCCAACCACTACCCTCTCCTTCTGTGAGATGAGACTACCAGGCCCTGACACAGGCCACAATCTGCAGCTCCCCAGCCTGGGGCAGAAACTACTGGAAGATTCTCTGCTCCTGCCGAGGATAAATGGGCTCCAAACCCCATGACCTGGGACCCTCTGACTTCCCACTCAGTGTAAAAATGGAAGAAAAAAAATGCACTCTGTCTCCCAGGCCACCAAGGTGTGCATATGGCTTTTGCTTGACTGTTTGAGATCTTGCTCAAGGGTGTGGGGGGGGGCAGGCTACTCAGCTCCTGAGGGGTGCCCCAGCTAGCTCCTGGCCAACCTCTTTGTAGGGGAACAGCCTTCCACTCACAGAGCAATCAGTCAGGCTTCACATCTGCCTCCCGAGTGTCCTTTATCCTTTTCCAGACCACTGTTCTTTAGGAATAACTACAGCCTCTTTCCTGCACCCTTGGCAGGGGCAGGCACTGGGGCCTGGGGCCTCCAATGATATGTTTACAGAACATGGATTCTCCTTGCCCTCAGCCTGCATCCTGGCTTGATGGTGCCAGTCTGGTGACTGTTACCCAAGCATCATTCCCTCCTTAAGGTTCTATCGGGGCTCCCTAAGCTGTGTAGGAGCTCACCCCTGCTCTCAGGTGCTCCCCGAATGACCGAGTAATTGAACAATGTAAATTGTGCAAGCCAAGGCCAAGATGTGCCCACAAAGCAGCTGCCCCAGAACCTCTTCTTGGATGATGGGATCCATGGGTTGCTCCTCTTACAGTGGCATTTCACGAACAGAAAGGAAAACATGGTGGGAGCCATAGTCAGGGGCTGAGGACCGGGGTTCCTCCAGATTTGAGAGATTAGTCTGAGTCTACCAGACCTGTGCCCTGATCTGTGGCTCTGACCTAGGAAGATTAAAAGCCTGTGACCCTAGAGCTGATTCTCAAAGGGGTCCACAGCCCCAGAGATCAGAAACTTTCTCTCTCTCTCTCTCTCTCTCTCTCTCTCTCTCTCTCTCTCTCTCTCACACACACACACACACACGCACACACACACACACACACACACGTGTACACACACACACACACACAAAGTGGGCTACAAAAAAAGTATTTTTAAAAAGCCCCCACCACAGCCTTTCGTTCTGAATCTGTCCTAACAGATTCACCCAAGCTGGTTAACGGTATTTGCGGTTTGCAAGATACTACATGTCCTGGGAAAATGACAGACAAGTTATTATCACCTTCCCACTGTCCTCCTGCCCAAACCTGCCTGTGCCGGGCACCCAGCTGCCGGGAGCGGGTGCGAGGAAATTAACAGCCCTGTGCCGCGCCCGCCCCCGCCCGCCCTCTCACCCACCACCCTGCACCGGTCCTGCCAGGCTAGGGGCTTCCAGCCAGGCCCGGCCCATCTTGGACTGTGACGGGTGAGGAGGGGAGACGGGGGTGGGGAAGGAGTGGGGAGGAGTGGGGAGGGAGAGAAGGAGGAGGGGTCAGGAGAGCAGCCATGGCAGGAGGGACGTCTGTTCCGCTCCGATGTTGGGCAAAGTATTTCCTGCAAGCCCCGCGGAACACACGCATCCGCGCAGGCAAGTCTGGACAGCGCTGTGTCAACAGCCGAAGATAAATAAGATTTTATCAGCTCGGAATCTGTTGAAACACATCCATCTAGCGGTTCTAGGGAAGGAGAGGCAGGAGGAGGGCAGCAGGATGGAAGCATCCCCACATGACATTCTGGAAACAGAGTCTGACCCTGAGGACTGGCCCCATAAGCTCTGTGGAGGAAGGGGAGCGCTGGCAACTTCCTAGTCTCCCTGAGACTCGGTATCCTGGTATCTTCCTGCCCCACCCCCTCACGCCCCCCGCCCATGCGCGGCTTGCTGCTTTTACCACCTGATCTTCCGAGGTGTGGGGAAGCTTTGGCATCTCTCGCTGAAACTCCCCGCCTCTGGCTAAAATGGACTACCACAAATTTAACCTGTGGCCGGAGTGGGACTGGTAGGTGTGTGCGCCCCAAAGCCCCACGATCATTGGATTCAAGGCGCCATTCAAGGGTGCAGAAGTGAAGGAGCCCTGTATTTTCGTGGACTTGGGTTTTCCTTCCACCCTGACCGGGTGGGAGACTTGTCGCACCAGAGATGACTCTCTCAGCTCTGATTCTTTCTCTGAGAGGAGACAGCCTTTCTGCGGCGGCTGAGTTGGTACCAGGGACAGCTCCAGGCGCTTTAAGCTCCTCCCCAGGGTGGGGCATTCAATGGCTCATCCTAACCAGCCCGGCTACTCTGCAACTATCCTTAGCTTTCTCTAGACCTCCTAGGGTCCCACTCCAGGTCATGGAAAACAGTGCCACCTTCTGGGGAGGAGGGTCAGGCCTCAGGTACCTCTGACCACACCTTGGTACTGTTAGTGCATGGCGTGGGGGTGTAGCCAATTAGCCTAGGTCCTCAGAGGACTGGGATGGAGAGGACAGTAGCCTGCAGGGTCACAGTAGGGATCCAGGGATGGGCACTGTAGTCAGACAAGTTTGAAGCCTCGTTACCCAGGAGTGGGTGGGTGAGGGGAGCTCGGATGCCCCTCCCTGTGGCTGTGCTGAGCCTGTGCGTGTGCCCTGAGCCTGGCTCCATCCTGATAGGAACACGGAGGTGAAGCTGATGCACCCTTTCTCCCACCAGGCATGTTTGGGCTCCCCAGGAGTGTGGCCTCAGGCACCACCACACCTGACTTGCTCCCAGCCCATCTTGGCTTCTGCCCTGGTGGGTCTCTGACCCCCTCTTAGGTCATAGTTCATGCGCTAGAGCACTGGAAGGAAAGGAGACTCCAGGTCCGTGAGTCCCGGCAGCTGTGCCAACCCACAAATTACTTACCTGGTAATGAGCAACCATGCTAGAATAAGAGTCCTCTGACCTTGCTGGCTTCTCTACCACACAGCTGGCATCTGGGGGCCGGGTGGTAAGTCAGTGGTTGACAAACCTAGCAGGTGGTCCAATTTAGGGGAATCCAGCCTGCATTCCTCAGCCAGAACAGGGAGCCAAAAGCCAGCCTTCAAAGGCTATTTTCCTTTTTCTGTCCCTGGTGACTTTGGCCTCAGTGTCACCCCCACCCCTCAGTCTATTTTCTTTAGATAGCCAGGCCTCACAGACAATGGGCACTCAGGAGATGCTTGGTGATGCCTGGGACTGTCGCCTTGACCCGGAAGTTGCCTTGACTGGCCTCAGGTTGAGTCTCCCTGAGCTCAGGACTAGCTAGGTTCCCGTCCCTGTTAGGAGACTTTTGCAATTGTCTGAGCCTGAGGCTTGCTGGGAAACCTTCATTTGTGGAAAAGCAAGAGCTCCGGGCACTTCACTGTCACTGTGTATGAATTTACTTAATGTCTGGGGGAGGGGGATCCTCACACTATGAACTTCATGCCACCCCAAGTGTCCTTCCTAAGGAGGCCACAGTAATTATAGAGCTAGTGTGCTTTTTACCAAGTACAGGCTATAGACCTCCAACACCTGCAGGCTGCTGCTGCTGCTGAAGAACACGTGTGTGTGTGTGTGTGTGTGTGTGTGTGTGTGTGTGTGTGTGTGTGTGAGCTGTTTATTGGCCTTTCCCCAGGGTACCAGCACACTCCTGCTATTCCGTTCCCATAGCTTGCGACTCTGTCCCCAGCCTGCACAGATGGAGACCAGGCTGCAGTGTACTAACTTGAGGAGAGGCTGTTGCAGGAAACCAAAGCTCAGATGCGGATCTGCAGAGGTCAGGTGTACCCTGTCAAAGTCTCAGAGTCCCCCATGTATCCTGGGGATGAGGTAGTGGCTCCTTCCTCCAGAATGTTAGGATGGTGATCCCACACGCCAGCAGACAGTGGTCACCCCCGCCCCAGAAAGTCACACCAACCTGCTGGTGTGGCCATTGGCTCTCCCTCAGCTGCTCCCTCTCTTAGGGCTCTCTCGGCTTTTCAAAACAGTCCCTCAGGCCTTCTGTGGGGTCCCTATAGCGAGTGTCTCTTGGTCTTTAAACAGGAGGGAAGGGACTATGTCATGGTGCCTCTCCCTGCCCTCCCTTCATTGCATTTGCCTATGGTATATGCTATTTCTTCTGCACACACCATTGTGGAGAACCTTAAGCCTATAGGGTTGGGGTGGTCAGGATCCCCCACTGTCCCTTGCAAAGCAAAGATTTGGTGTGTGAGCACCACCTGCCCTTTCCTATTTTGTTAACATTTCGCCATCTCTGGCCTCAACTTCATTAACTGTCACAAGGGAGCATGGTGTATAATTCATGACTTTGAGTAGTGGAGACTTTAGAGTGAAGTGGAGCTTCATTAAAATCCTTTGGGAAGGGCTGGAGAGATGGCTCAGAGGTCAAGAGGTCCTGAGTTCAATTCCTGACAACTACATGGTGGCTCATAACCATCTATAATGAGATCTGGTGCTCTCTTCTGGCCTGCAGGCATACATTCAGACAGAACACTGTATACATAATAGATAGATAGATAGATAGATAGATAGATAGATAGATAGATAGATCATTTAAAAAAATCTCTTGGGAAGAAAGACAAGAGGAGTGAGTCACCAGGGGTTTCAGGAGCCATAGTGAGAGTCAGCTAGCAGGTGAATGAATGGGCATCTTGCTTTTCCAACCTGGATCAGGCCACTGGCTGCCGAGATAGGATCTGCAGCATTGAGCTGGTTTGACAAGCTCAGAACTGCATCCTCTGCCTCGCATAGAATAGTCTCACTGTGATTCTGATACTGAGTTGGTCTCAGAAGGGCCAGTGCAATCTTTAGAAGAGTGACCTGGGACACGGAGGTGAGGGAGGGACAGTGACGTCCCATTGTCCCTGAGAGACGTCCTAGCATGACCTCAGGTCCAGTCAGTTTCCAGGATGGGGAAACCGGGTCTTGCCTTGCACAACTGCACAGCTTGGCTGCCTGAACTTGGTGACTTTACTTGGTGGCACAGTGCTGGTGACTGGTCAACAGCATTCAAGGTCTTGCTGGTCCAGAGAGTTCTCCATTGGAGGATAAAGACCAAAGGGGCAAGCTATCCACCTTCTGAGTGATTCTTCTATGCAAGGTAGAAGGATGCAATTCTGAGCTTGTCAAACCAGCTCAGTGCTGCAAATCCTACCCTTGCAGCCAGTGGCGTGGCCTGATCCAGGCTGGAAAAGCAACAGTCCATCGTTCGAAGCCTTTGAGATGCAGGGTGCTTGGGAAAGGGGTCTTGTGGAAGCATCCGGAACTGAGCTGCCTTCTCAACCCGGCCCCCCTTTCTCCTCCAGTACTCCCCACTTTTGAAGAAGTTGTACTGTCAGATTGCCAAGACATGCCCCATCCAGATCAAAGTGTCCACACCACCACCCCCGGGCACGGCCATCCGGGCCATGCCCGTCTACAAGAAGGCAGAGCACGTGACCGACATTGTTAAGCGCTGCCCCAACCACGAGCTCGGAAGGGACTTCAATGAAGGTGAGCACCCCCTCCCCCCTCCCGGCTGTGGGACACTGACCAGCGGCATAGCTGAGAGATGCAGGCCAGTGAGCACAGTGGTGAGCTGCTCTCAACTCTCCCCTCACAGGAACCCACACCCCATCCCTCCCTGTTTCCTCAGCTCTGACTACAGCCCAAAAGGCTGATGGTCCAGCAAGGGTGCAGTCTGAGGGACCAGCTGACCCTGGGGAGTCTTATGAAGCAACCCCACAGTGTCCCTGTGAAGCCTGTGATACCCCCAGGGTCAGATTATCTGGAGACAGCTTCTGTCTGGCTCAAGGCCACCTGAATGAGGGTTGCACAGCTCTGAGCCTTGCCTGGGACTCTCACAGGGACGAGCCCTATGGTCTCAGTTCTGCCACACGCCAGGTATGGGATGGAGGATGGGCCCCTCTCTAAAGCTGTGTCCCCTCCTGGCAGGACAGTCTGCCCCGGCTAGCCACCTCATCCGTGTAGAAGGCAACAACCTCTCCCAGTATGTGGATGACCCTGTCACCGGCAGGCAGAGCGTGGTTGTGCCATACGAACCCCCACAGGTAGGCGGGGTCCAGGCTGGGATACAAAGCCAATCGTACAGGGTGGGATTCCCTGGGCCTCTGCTCTGACCTCAGCCTGCCTCTCGGGCCTTTTCCTGTCAGTTCGTTTCACTGTGGGCAGTGAGCTTGGGCCTGCACTCAAGCCGACTTTAGGTCTCTGTTTGTCTCTCTGTCTGTCTCTCATCTGTCTGTCTGTCTGGCTGTCTTTCTGTCTCTGTCTGTCTCTGTTTCTGTCTCTGTCTCTCGCTCTCTCGCCTCAGCTATACAGCGAAGTATGGTCATATGACCTCCAGCCTTTCAACCCTGCCCTTCCTGGAGGGTCTAATCTTCAATCTTCTTCCTTGTTTCTCTCAAGTACAGTCTCCTAGACATGGGAGAAAGAGTTCCTACACATCTCAGGCTCCATTTGCAGGGACAAAAGCAAGCCAGCAAGCATGGGGTTGAGGGTAGAGGGTGGGCAATTTCATTTGGGAGATTGGTGATCATGAAAGGCCTCCTAGACCAGGCTGGGGGATCACAGGGGATGCCTACAGGGGACTGGAGCTGTGGAACACAGGCTCCGGAGAGTAGGGAAGATGGAGGTGATCGGTCAGCCTTAAGAGGGCCTGTGTGCAGAGCCTCAGGAGAGTGGTGCCAGCTGGAAGTGGGGTACAGTGGAGGTGAGCGGATATGCTGGACACTGAAGTGCAGGGTGGACAAGGAGGCTCAGGCTGGAGGCGAAGGGCTCTAAGGGAGGGAACCAGGATGGAGGTGGTGGTTGCCAAAAGTAGACAAGTGAAGGAAGACTGGTGTCCACTTTGACGTCAGAAGGATATGTGGTCACCATTCTAGATATGATAGAAGGCCCAGCTGGGGCCAAAGGCAAGGTGAAGGGACTTCAGGACTGGTGTGGGAGGTATCAGGGTGGAGGACCGGGGTTAGGTCTCATCTGTGACCCATCCTCTACCAAGATCTGGGGTCCTGTGAGGCAGCTCTTTATGTCAGTGGGCAGGGCCCGGCGATGCTCATCACACACAGACACACACAGACATACACACACACACACACACACAGACACACACACAGACACACACACAGACACACACACAGACACACACACAGACACACAGAGATACAACACACAGACACACACAGATACAACACACAGACACGCACAGACACACACACAGACATACACACACATACATACATACACACAGACACACACAGACATACACATAGACACACACAGACATACACACAGACACACACACAGACATACACACACACACACACACCATGAGCATCTTCCCCTTTCATCAGAGAAAGCCTCACTAGCTCAGGCATGCAGACAAAGTAGGTTTCTCTTGCCCTCTAGTGGTTGGCAGGTGTAAGTTCTGGGAAGGACTGGGGTACCCTGATGTAGCAAGACCTTTGAAACTCCATTCTGGGGGTGGAGTCCCTTTCATTCCTCTGCCCAGATGAGTCCACAGTACTCAGCACACACTTGCCACAAAGGCCCACGCACATCCACTCACATACAGCCCTGACATTTGACCTCTGACTGTGTTATGACCGCGGCAAGCACACCATAGACTCTGTACTTCCCCAAAGAGCTGAAACCAAGACTGAGCTCTCTGAGCCTGGAGCCAGCACAGGGCTGTGAAGGCACAGATGGATCGGTGGGTGGGCAGGCAATCTCAAGTGAGTGTAGATGGCTGAATGGGTGGGTGAGTGGGTGGATGGGTGGGTAGGTAGGTGGGTGATAGTCAGGCACCACTGGGGGTGGGCCGGAAAGCAGGTGGGCAGGAGTGTAAGTGGGTATATGGGTAGGCAAGTGAGCAGGTATGTGGATGAATGTGTGAATGGATGAGAAGTTGGCCAGCAAGTGAGTGGGGTAGATGGATATGTGGGTGTATAAATGGATGGATGGATGTGTAGACAGGTGTGTAAGCGGATGGATGGCTTGGTAGACAGTAGGTGGATAAGTGGAGAGATGGATGGACGGGGTGGTTGGGTAGATAGATGGGTAGATGACCGTGAACCATACTGCAGCGTCCCTATGCCTACCCAGAACTAGGGCCGGAGGTGGCAGCTACAAGTCCTTTCCTTAGAAGGTGGGCCCTGCATGCTGACTGATGCTATGCCCTTTCCCTGCCTCCCCCGTGGACAGGTGGGAACAGAATTCACCACCATCCTGTACAACTTCATGTGTAACAGCAGCTGCGTGGGGGGCATGAATCGGAGGCCCATCCTTGTCATCATCACCCTGGAGACCCGGGAGTGAGTCTGCTGTGGAAGGATGGTAGAGGTGGGGTCGTGGGGGGGGGGGCATGTCATGGACACAGAGAGGGCTTGCTCTCCTCGGCGGGCATCCCACTTCAAGGCCGGTCACAAGGGGTCTGCGGGAGTCGGGCAGGGTCAAGAGCGGTCTCTCGAGCTCACGGCCACGCTGTGCCCACCCAACAGTGGACAGGTACTGGGCCGCCGGTCTTTCGAGGGTCGCATCTGTGCCTGTCCTGGCCGTGACCGCAAAGCTGATGAAGACCATTACCGGGAGCAACAGGCTCTGAATGAAAGTACCACCAAGAATGGGGCTGCCAGCAAACGTGGTGAGTGGGACTCTGGACCAGGGCATGGGCGGAGGGCGGAGTTGGACGCAACTGGGTGTGGGGAGTACCTGCTCCAAAGGCACCAAGCAGACCTTCATCCAGAGGATGGATCTGAGTCTGAATGGCTGAGGCCGGGAAGCCTCCCCAGGCTGGACAGGGCGAATATGACCCAAGTCATCTCACTTGTCTATGCTCTGAGGCTAGGAGCATGTGGGACCCTTGCAGCCTAGGTTTGCCCTGTGCGCACCCCACACCCATGGCAGGTGTTCACCTGGACATCTCAGCCTTTGCCCTCTGGCTCATGTATCTTTCCTGACCTGCCTTCCAGCATTCAAGCAGAGCCCCCCTGCCATCCCCGCCCTGGGTACCAACGTGAAAAAGAGACGCCACGGGGACGAGGACATGTTCTACATGCACGTGAGTAGGCTGGGAGGGCAGGCCTGTGTGTTCTTATCACCCAAGATCCTAGGCTGGGGAAGTACAGATGTCACAAGAGATGGACGAGGGTGGCATACTGACACCTGAGGATTGAAACTGTGGCCCTGAAGGAGGTGGGGTTCAAAGGGGGCTCTGTTTAGAGTCAGGCCCTGAACTCACTGAGTGTGGACATACTGGCCAAGTCAACTGTGCATCAAGAAAGCCTTAGGGCACCCTTTATGATGGAGAACCCCAGGGTGGAGTTTCAGTAGGACTCCATGGTCCTATAGGGTACAGCCTGTGTTTAAACCCATGGTCCTATAGGGTATAGCCTATGTTTAAATCCATGGTCCTATAGGGTATAGCCTATGTTTAAATCCATGGAGCTATAGGGTATAGCCTATGTTTAAATCCATGGTCCTATAGGGTATAGCCTGTGTTTAAATCCATGGTCCTATAGGGTATAGCCTGTGTTTAAATCCATGGAGCTATATGGTAAAACCTGTGTTTAAATCCATGGTCCTATAGGGTATAGCCTGTGTTTAAATCCATGGGACTATAGGGTATAGCCCGTGTTTAAATCCGTGGTGCTATAGAGTATAGTCTATGTTTAAATCCATGGTCCTTTAGGGTATAGCCTGTGTTTAAATCCATAGCTCTATAGGGTATTAGCCTACGTGACTAGATGTGTCTGTAGTACCAATCTCAGTGGTAAGATCATGGTGCACTCTGAAAGAGCGCTTTCTCTTTCCTTGGCGGCGAGTGCTCCTTTAAGAGCTACAGCTGTTGAGCCTCTTATCAGGGAAGAATAAGCAGGTCTCTGAACCCCTAGGAACCCACTTCCTAGACCTGCCCCTGGGAAGAGGAAAACCAGAGTATCCTGAGCGTTGACTCCAGGGGCAGATCAACACTTTGCCACAGCCTGGGGTCGTCCTGAGGCCATCCCCGTCCCACGGGGGGGGGGGGTTGGGGCCAGTGGAATCTCCCGGGTACCTGAGCAGAGAGTCTGTTTCTCTGTGCCCAGGTGCGAGGCCGGGAGAACTTTGAGATCTTGATGAAAGTCAAGGAGAGCCTAGAGCTGATGGAGCTTGTACCCCAGCCTTTGGTCGACTCCTATCGACAGCAGCAGCAGCAGCAGCTCCTACAGAGGCCGTGAGTGAACCCCACCACCTGTATGGGAGAAGTAGGGATATTCTGACCCAGCAGGGAGGAGGCCAGGAGCACAGGAGGTATGGTACCCTGGACTGGACTGTAAGACCAGCACAGCTCAGCTGGCACCTTCTCCTCCAGGAAGCCTTCTGGGACTTAGCCCACCCCTGCTTCCCACACAGGGGCCTTGGAAATGTTGATGGGGAAGGGACTGGAAGGGCTGGATTTGCTGAAGCTGGTGAGGTGGTAGCTTTCTTCCTGACTCTCTGAGAGGCAGGGTCTTCATCTGCCTGCATCCCAGGGTGTCGACAGAGGTGCGGCGTGGGGGAGGAGTTGCTTTTACCTCTTGTGAGTGCCCGCTGTTGCTTTTCAAGCAGGAGTCACCTGCAGCCTCCCTCCTATGGGCCTGTGCTCTCCCCAATGAACAAGGTACACGGTGGTGTCAACAAACTGCCCTCTGTGAACCAGCTGGTGGGCCAGCCTCCCCCGCACAGCTCAGCAGCTGGGCCCAACCTGGGCCCCATGGGTGAGTCCCTGGAGCATTGGAGGCCTCATGTGGGCCACAGAGACCCAAGGGAGGGCCTGGGTGGATTTACCGAAATCACAAACAGGATGACGGGGAGGGGGACCTTTGATGGCTGCCTCTTCCTGCAGCTCCAACCTGCAGCAGGGCAATGGCTATGGGGGTGTTCATTCCAATCCCAGGAGTTCTGTGGCTGGGAAGTTGCAAAGGTGGTAGAGTTAAGAACTCATGCCTGCCCTCTCTTGATAGCCACAGGATCTTGAAGATCCCTAGCTTCAGTCAGCCTCAGTTTCCCCATCAGTAAAATGGCAACACCAAATCCCCTCATCTCAGGAGTTACAGGACATGAGGCCTCATTGAGAGGCAGCTGTAGGGAGCTGGGCAGAGTGGAGTGTGAGTCTCCTCTGAAAAGTCTTTATATAGACACACTCCTGACACTGAGCAACCCAAGTGTGTCTTGTTTAAGAGCCCCAGGGCCTGGTAACACCCATGTGCCAGCTGCTAATCCCACCTTCCACTTCTACCTCTTGGGGGGAAAGGGTTGTGCCTAGGGGCTCAGCCTCAGATAACCCTTACAATGCTGTATCATACTGCCAGGCTAGACGACAACCTGGGACATACCCTACTGTGTGTGGGGCTTGCTCTCAGGTTCCCTGACCACTCTTTTGCCCAGGTTCCGGGATGCTCAACAGCCACAGCCACAGCATGCAGGCCAATGGTGAGATGAATGGAGGCCACAGCTCCCAGACCATGGTTTCGGGATCCCACTGCACCCCACCACCCCCCTATCATGCAGACCCCAGCCTCGTCAGGTGCGTGGGCTGCAGCTGGAGCTGGGTTTGCGCTTCATCCCCCACCCCACCCCCTCACTCCACACCTTCCACTAACTGTGCGGTTCCTGCTGGAGGGAGCAGCCTTGCATGTGGCTCTGTCTGACCCTGTGTTTTAACTGCTTGGCTGGCCTGAGGGAAGCCAGGCCTATCAGGGCTCATCAGCAGATGCTGAGAAAGGCACTAGAGGGTTAGGCACCCGGAGTGGGGGTGGGGTTTGGAGGGGTGAGGGGGACATCCTCTTGGAAACAGGGGGATGAGGAATGGGGTGAAGAGCTGTGGGAGGTCACACCAGGAGAGGTGGGTAATGACTGGACTGTAAAAATATAAAAGTAAATTTAATATATATATATAAAACAAAAATTAAAGTAAATAATAAAATAATAAAGAAATAAAAAAGAAAGCCTGACCTGAGAGAGGGCCCAACAGCTTTGCGCACTGTGACAGGCAGCCCCTCCCTGTCAGGACCACTCCTGTGAGGCCCAAGTGCACAGCCACTTGATGCCACTTTCTCAAACTCTCTCTGCAGTTTTTTGACAGGGTTGGGGTGTCCAAACTGCATCGAGTGCTTCACTTCCCAAGGGTTGCAGAGCATCTACCACCTGCAGAACCTCACCATCGAGGTAAATGCCCCAGGTCTCCCCAAAGGGACGGAGGGCCTGTCCCGAGGCACAGAGCACCGACTAGGGTGACTAGTGGGGGAGCTCCCAGAGACTTTCCCACAAGCAATCAGATTCCGTTCTGAAGTCAGCAGGATCTGTAACGTGAAGGAGACTGGGTAGCCAATTACAGGTCCCCGGCAGTGACCTGGAGGGCTTTCTCTCTTTTTTTTTTTTTTTCTTTTTTTCGAGACAGGGTTTCTCTGTGTAGCCCTGGCTGTCCTGGAACTCACTCTATAGACCAGGCTGGCCTTGAACTCAGAAATCTGCCTGCCTCTGCCTCCCAAGTGCTGGGATTAAAGGCGTGCACCACCACCAGCTGGCGCTTTTTCTCTCATTAGAGCCTCCTGGTGGCCCAGCCAGGCTACCTTTGATTTCTTAGGCTGGACTGTTTCCAGGACCCAATGTGTGAGAAGTGTAGAAGCCGGGGGAACACACCTAGAAAGAATGAATGGGCCTCCACGCCCAGCCTACACGTGTGGCACAAAACATTCTGGGTTGAAAGTGAGATAGAAAGCTCTGGAAAGGCCTGCATCCTGTTACAGCCTAGCCACACAGTCAGCCTTGATTTATCCAGGAGACCTGGGTCCAGGGTGCAACAGCTCAGCCCCTCCCACCCCAGGGCCCAGGGTGCATCATCTCAGCCCCTCCCACCCCAGGGCCCAGGGTGCATCATCTCAGCCCCTCCCACCCCAGGGTTCAGGGTGCAACAGCTCAGCCCCTCCCACCCCAGGGCCCAGGGTGCAACAGCTTAGTTCCTCCTGCCAGGTCACCCAAAAATGTTTTCTAGACTCTGACCCAGGCTAAGTTAGAGGCCATATTTGTCACCTACCCAGGAACTCAGGCTGGACACAAAGACTTATAAAAGGCTGTGGGGCCAATGTCTAACACCTGCATTTGTGTGACCACTGACTACCTTCCCCATCCTTGAGTCATATGTCAACCCTTGTCTCACCAGAGCTTGAAGCTAAGGGATGAGCCTGGAGTTGGCTGCCAATTAAGGGATGCATGTAAGCCTGTGGCCAGGAGATGCATGGGTGATCTCCAAGGTCTCCATTGCTGTTCTTGCTGTGTTCAGGCCCCGGGCTGATGAGCGGACCCTTGTCACTGTCCCCTCTGTCACCCACACATGTCATCTAGCTGTCCTAGAAAAATGTGACTAGACACTTTGTACAGGTGACCCTGATGCTGTCCCTACCCCGTCACCCACACAGTCAAGGTCTGATAAGTCAGCTGCCCCCCTCAAGCAGAGGCTTCCTAGCAGGTAGGACACCCTTGGTGTGAGGGACACACAACTCCGTAGCTCCCCTTTTGTAACCAGAAGGTGCCCATTGCTCTTGCAGGACCTTGGGGCTCTGAAGATCCCTGACCAGTACCGTATGACCATCTGGAGGGGCCTACAGGACCTGAAGCAGAGCCATGACTGCGGCCAGCAATTGCTACGCTCCAGCAGCAACGCGGCCACCATCTCCATCGGCGGCTCTGGCGAGCTGCAGCGGCAGCGGGTCATGGAAGCCGTGCATTTCCGTGTGCGCCACACCATCACGATCCCCAACCGTGGAGGCGCAGGTGGGGTGACAGGCCCCGACGAGTGGGCGGACTTTGGCTTTGACCTGCCTGACTGCAAGTCCCGTAAGCAGCCCATCAAAGAGGAGTTCACAGAGACAGAGAACCACTGAGGGACATACCTCCTTCTCCTTCCTTCCTCTGTGAGAAACTGCCCTTGGAAGCGGGACCCCCTCGGCTGCGTCCACAGGAACAGCAAGGGTCTTCTGCCAGATGCCATTCCTGAAGGGAAGTCGCTCATGAACTAACTCCCTCCTGGTAACTTCTGGAACTTCCCTTAGCTACATGTCCATGAGGGCAGGTTGTGGGCCAAGTGCTGAGACAGGGGCTGTCCCTTTGTGGGTGGGTATGCAGTACCCATTTGCTTCTCCCTTTCTCTATTGAGGACTCTGCCACCCTCCAGGACAGAGCAGCATCCTTTACTTGCTGACCCTCTGCCACAAAGTATTCCAGCGTCTTCTGTTCCTGCTAACCACGCCCAGCCCAGCCTCTGTGTCATCTGCACTTATGTACAGGTTGATTCCACTGTGTCTTGAAAGTGAATTCAGAACCAGAGACATCTTCTGCAGGATGTGTGGACAGATCTGTCCCTAATGTAGGTCATTCTGCCGTTACCCCTTGTCTCCTGAGTCTTGGTTGCTGGGGTTAGGGAAGACTGTGGCAGAGCAGAGGAAGCCGCTGGCCTCCGCCTCTAGCCAGCACCCTGAACATGCTGGCCACAGCAGCCTCTAGGGACCTCTCTGGGCAGACAAAGGGACAGAATGAGTCTCAGACTACCGAACATTGAATTGTCAATATTTGATAAAAAGGTGACTCTTTCTACTTGGTGGGTCGGCTTGCTTTTTCCCCCTGACTCTCTCAGCATCCCTTTCTGAGATCAACCTAGTGTGTCCACACGCACTTCTCAGCAAGTCCAAAAAACCGAGCGTCAACCCAGGAAGGGTCCTCACCTGTTGCCAGGATGGTTGGAAGGGAAAGAGGCTCAGAAAGAGTGTAGCCGTGGGAGTGCAGGTCAGACGCCAGCTGTGAGGAACATCTGTTCTCTAAGTGCTCAGAGTCTGGGCTCTGTGCCTGAGTGCTGCTAGCCCATCCTCATGGGCTGGAACTGGGCGGCTGCTGGGGGCCCTGGTCTTCATGATTCATCCCCAAAGAGTCAGTGGCTAGAGAGACAGCTCCTGCATGCACTCAGCCAATGGGGCCCTGCACCTGCCAGAAGCTTCGTGAACTTCTGCTGTGAGCACCCCCAGCAGTCCCTGCCAGGAGTAGAGAACCACAGAGGAGCCCCTGCCACAGCAAAGCCCAACAATCGGCCAAGTCTCTTGGGAGCCATTTCCTTTAGGCTTGGCCCAACAGAGGCAGTGAAGCCCATGGGATGGCCTCAGGTCAGCACTTCCAGGGCTGGCTTCCTATCAGGGCTGCCTCCTAGAAGCACAGGGACAATGTTGCCAATCTTAGCAATCTTAGCAAGCTCTGCAAACTTAGGTGGTTACCACCCACACTATGCTTCATGAGTTTCTGAGGGGCAGGATTTGGGTGCACTCAGGGTAGGTGCAGGCATCACATTGCCAGAGACCAGGGCTGACCATACAGGCCCTTCCAACTTGACAGATGTTGACAGCTTAGGCTCTGGGGGTCCTGCACCCAGATGGGCTGTAACATCTGCAGCATCAGGCTTAAAGCTTCCTGAGTGTAGGTTGTGGCCATCCCAGCAAGTGGTAACACACTTCACAAAGCCTGAGGTTGACTACACACTTCTTGTTGCTGCTCAGATGGGGAAGCTGAAGCTAGACAGACTGAGTGCCCTGCCTCAGGCATCAGCTCATTGCAGAGGTGGTGTTCACTCCTGAGGTGCATGCTGCCCCATGCTACCTCAGGAACTAGGCAGCACATTCTCACTCCTAGGCCTGTGAACCCCACTGAGATGTGCTTGCGTTCTGGGATCTCACCTAAGTATGTCTCAGGCATTGTCCAGGAGGGACCATCCTAATCGCCCTGCCACATGCTCCTGGGAAGGGTTAGGAGTGACCGTCGCCAGGCATCTGAGGAGGGAAGAGCCCATCTCCAGCGAGGACCCAGGGCTGTGTGTCTCCCTAGATCCTGCCTCAAGTGTCAAAGCTGTCTCATGAGCTTCCAGGATCCTGACAGGCCTGAGGGAACTGCAAAGGACCATCTGCCAGAAAATAAATGTCACAGAGGCAAAGCTTGCCGTAGCTGAGTAGCTCTCCAGGAACCAGCCTTTGGGTCTAAACCAAACTGTGTTCTGAAAAACACAGAAAGCAAGAGAAAGCAAATCTTCCAGTCTCCAGGTTCCCCAGGAGCACTGACGTACTAGTCTGGAAACAAGTTTGGGGGGTGCCCCGTACTAGTCTGGAAACAAGTTTGGGGGTGCCCCGGAAGACATCTATTGAGCAAGGGCTGGTACCTCAAGGCTATAAAAGCAGGCCACTCCAACCTCTCAGTCTGTATGGTCCCATCGAGCTTTGTGCGTCCAATTAACAGCAGCTCCATGTCCCTCCTGGCCTTGCTTACCACGCCTGACAGCTCTGCCTTGGGCTGCTTTGGGCTTTGAGTTTGCAGAACCAGCACCCCCTGTGCAAGAACCCTGCAAGGATCACAAGTTGCTACTTAGAACAGCATTTCAGATGGGAGACAAAAACCAAAACCAAATTGTCCATGTTTCAATGTGATGAAATGCTTCTCCAAGCAGTATTGATGGATACAGTCCAGTGACTCTATTAACTGTTTTGGGTGATGTCATCTTAGAAAAATGTGTTATTTTTTTAGCTGTGTTTCAGTGGGATTTTTTGTTTTTGTAATATAATAAAAATCACATGTTCCCATGGCTGACTATTGTAACTAACCCATCCCCCAGGCTTGAGAGCTGCATCGTGGGAATGCTTAGAAAAAGCATAGACAGGCTGGAAGCCTGTGGTCCCACACTGGCCCAAGGGCACCCACTGGACATCTGCATCAGCCCTGCGATAATGCATGTGTCCTGTGGGCGGGGAAGAGGACATCACAGACACCATAAGCGATGTGTACTTGTCATGCTAACCTTCTCAGCCGGATGTAGGGAGGAACACTCGGTCTCCACTGCCGCCGCTCAGGTCTCCATGTGCTTCTAAGACTTCTTGTTTCTCAGCCTGTGGACATGTCTTAGCAAAAATTAAGATGCTAAAAAAATCTATTCAGCTTTGAGGGAGGTCCTCAAAGAGACTGCTAAGAGTTGGACGAAGTTTAGAACAAGATAAGAAAGGCTGAGGTAAGATCTGGAGAGGGGCCGGCATTCCTCCTCGCCTCCCACAGCTGCCGGGGCAGGAACATCAGCCCTGGAGTCTCCATGCTGCCTGCCTTGCTAAGTGAAGCAAGATAAGGCTAGGTGAGACCAAGTGCGTTGGGGTGCTCTGGCAACAATGTTTCACACTGGCTCCCTCCTGCTCTCATAATAGCCATCCTTCTCAGATGCCTCAGCAGTCCCCAGGGTCCACTGTGGAGGGCTGAAGGAGATACACTGTATTTCTCAATCTTCCTAGTGCCTTTGGAGCTGGCAAGATATCCAGTTCCCATACCATCGGGATTCTCAACTTACTGTGACAAACTACTACAGAGCGTGAGGGCCCCAGAATTTGGGTTCAAACTCCTAGCACTGTGCGCTTTGTCCGTAATTAGCCTAGTAGAAAGGGTTTAATATAATCAGGAGATTGAATGCCTACGTGAGTTTGATCAGGTCTGAGGCTATGTCATCTCAGAGGTCCACCTAAGAGCTCCTCTCTTGCTTTTTGGTTCCCTGAAGGCCTCATAGAAGGGTTTAGCTGAACTAGATAGAGTCCAAATTCACCTATTGTGCCCACAAGGGCCTCTGCTTATTGTCTTCTGGTTGGGGTCCCCATAGTTAAAATGAGACCCTTACTGTGTGACTCGTGGTCCCAAGACCTGGACCCTTTTGTGAAGAGATTTGAGCCTCTGAAAGAGAACCTTTTCATCTATAAAAGGCCTGCTTCTATAGAGTTAGGATGATGTCTAAATGATGGATGTATGGAAGGAGGCTATCCCCAAGGTGAAATTTGGGTGTATGACAGTTCCCTTGCTAGGGTCTGTCCATAAAGGCAGGGGCTAAAAACCCTGAGGTATGACAGTCTCCAGGGGCTTCTGAGCAATGGTGGGGAGAGAGGTCCCACCATTAAACGGAAAATAGGAACCTAGAGCTGGGCCTGGCAGGAATACAAAAGAAAGCTTCTCTTTAGATCTGACACCACACCCTAGGAGGTGTTGGCAGGCATCTGTCCCAAGAGGGTATAAGAGTTGGGACATAAACTGCAAATGGAAAGCCTCATTTATGGTCCTCGGGTCCTGTACCATCTGGTCCTGTAGGTCCATCTGACTTCCTCACTGTTTAGGTACGGGTGTGTCATGGAGTGTAACAGGATATAGAAACCCACTAACCAGGAATCTGCAGAGAGACAAGGACATTGGGGACTTTCAGGAAATTTGTCCTTAAGGGCCCCTGTATCTCTTGGTGAGCATCCAGGAATGGAGGTGTTTCAGATGTCAAAGGGAACTTGCCCGGTGAAGTAGAGAGCTGTAGGGAAGGCCCTTGAGTCCTTGATGGCTCCGGGCCAATACAGGCATGGGGACTCAAAAGTGTCAGGAGAGCCTCCAGACTATCAAAAAGCCTTATCTGGGCTTGACATTTAGATAAGATGCCCTACCTAGGAAGAGAACTGAGAAGTTAGACCAGAAAGGAATGAACAGAAAGACTGTCCTACCAGTTAAGATGGGTGTAAATCAAAAGAAGTCACTAGATATGCACTCACTGATAAGCGGATATTAGCCCAGAAACTTAGAATACCCAAGATACATTATGCAAAACAGAAGAAAACCAAG
>NC_034595.1:104944437-104961505 GCF_900095145.1 Mus pahari | reverse complement strand
GGTCTTGCAAACTTTATATGACCCAGCACAAGGCAAGGCCTGGGCCAAGTAGTGGGAGTGGGTGGGTAGGGGAGCAGAGGTGGGGGGCGGGGTATAGGAAACTTCCGGGATAGCATTTGAAATGTAAATAAAGAAAATAATAATAATAAAAAAAATAAAATAAAAAAAAAGATGGGTGTAAATAAGGTTGGTTAGGGTTTGCCATCAGTATCAGTGAGGAGGGTTGGGAACTAGATAAACCAGAAACGGCCAGGGTTGAAAAGTTACTCTGTGACAATAAGAATTGTAACTTCCATCTCTGACACATCTAGGCTTAGTCAAGGTTCATAAACAGAGATGGTAAACACTGGGGTCTATGTAGCCTTGGGTTTCCATCTGTCCTCAGAGAGGGTGACTGCTCCTCACCGGGATGCTCATACTCCAGGAACAAAGTCAGGACTGAAAAGTTACTCTGTGTCAATAAGAATTGTAACTTCCATCTCCACCCCCAATAATGAAATGTGAACAAGCAAAGATAGTCTCAAAGAGCTGTTTCATTACACCACGGGGAAGGCCTTCACCCCTATGCACTCCACACTGGCTCCCAACAGGACTGGGACCCTTCCGGTCTTGGGCTCTGCTTCCCCCTTCTGGCCTGGTGTGCAATGGCGCTCTGATACCCCAAAGGGAACGGTGGACTGGTGATCCCCTGTTCTGCTTTGCTTTGTCCTCCCTGAGCCAGTGTATTGACAGCAGCATCCAAACACCACCAGAGAGGCAGAACTCGAGACCACAACCATCGGCCATCCTTCTTGGAAGGAGGGGTAGGGAGTATCATGAAGCCCTCACCTCAATATCCAGCTACACCACCACTCCCAACCAGTGTATGCAATCCCGCCTCTAATTGCACATGGTCTTGGGGGGTCTCTGGGAAGAATCAGTGTGTACAGCAGGGCTTCATGTACACAGCCACAGGGAAGCCACCACCCTGCAGCCGCCTTCCAGTGGGGTGGCTTTCAGGTCTCCTGTGTCCCTACCCACGGCCCCACAGCCATTGCTCTGTAAGAAAGCCCAGTGAACTTTGCTGGACTGGCACCTTGGTTTGTAGTTGGTACCTTAGGAGGAGGGTAGATGTCGTTCATGTCTCCCTCTGGGGAGAAACTTTAGCCACCCAAGCTTTCAGGAGAGGGGGAGGAGCATTTTCACTTCCTATTTGTCCTGACTTTGCAGTCTGGATATGGACCTAGGAGATGCTTGTGCCCTGGTTGCTTGGGGCAATGACAGCTGAAGTATTCTGGCTACCACACTAGCTGGGGAAGATTCATGTTGAGGCTAGGATACTTCTCTGAGCCTGGGCCAGGTGGCCACCAGATGAAGTGGAAGGATTTCCTAACGGCAGGGATGAGGCCCTAGCTGCGGCTGCAGGCTAAGCTTGTCACGTTGTCTCTTTTCTGCCTCAGTTTGGCCTTTCTGACCCTCCAGATCTCTTCCTTATTATGAAAGCCTTTGAACGATGCACCTAATAAAAGAGGAAGAAATCTGGATGCCCAGGCTAGTTTTGAAGCTTTTCTTCCACTCCTGTGAGTAGGTGATGATAGGGACCTTGGGGTGGGTGGGTCCCTGGTGAGGGACCAGGAGAACTCTAGAAGAACTCTAGAGAAGGCCCTAGGCCTTCTGGGTAGGTGGTAGTTTGAGGCTTAATGAGGGCTATGTGGCCTCCAGCTATCCACAGCCTATCCTAGCTCACAAGACTCAAATCAGGTGACCAAGATCCAGAATCGGGGAAAGTTGGAGTGGGGTGGGGAGAATCACATTTGAGGAACAGGTCCTTAGCCAGGGCCAAGGCTATTCAAAAGGGGGTGGGACTCTTGTCCCTCAGAGGCAAGTTCTGGCCTGTTCAGGTGTACCTGTCCCCAGGTAACTGTCATCTCCACTTTGGAGTCCATTCTCTGGACCTATAATCTCTCTGCTGGTGATGTGTCTCCTCCCAGGGGGATTGCCTTGATCCATAGACAGCTCTTCCTACCAATTTATACCTTTGAAAAAAATTAGCTTTGCAGCAAAGACAACAAAAATAGATTCTTTAGGGGTCTGATATTCCAACCAATCTTTACTAATGAGATTCCTGAAACGTCCAGGCTGCTGTTCTGTGGTGAGGAACTAGTGCCTGGGTCTGGGAGCTGGTGTACCATTAAGGCTCACACACCCACAGTGGCTATTCTTACCTCAGAGTGCCTGGGGAGAATTTGGCAAACAGTAGTAAAGATCCAAGACAACAAGGATTGCCAGCCACCAGGGACTGTTGCTTCATTAAATGAAATTTCCGGTGCCACCTGGCTGCATTTAAGCCAGTTCCACACATAGCTCATTAATAGTTCCTTGAAATAACAAGGTTGGAGTTCTGATTCATTTATTAAGCTTAGATGTCTGCCCCAAGATAAAGCCTTCTATAACAGCAGTCGATTGAGCTTCTGTATCAACTGTCACTTTGTATTTCTGCAACCCAACTGGAACTCTGAGTGTTGTCATGACTGCAAGTTTGTAGTTAGGCTAAATTTAAAAGACCAGAGTAAACACTGGAGGTCAGACGATATGTGAGTTTGTACTTTATGCTGTGTGAACTGTTTTTACCTCATGAATGTATATTCAGCATTTGTGCATATCTGGTGTTGTAGAGGTCAGAGGGCAGCTTTGAATCTCATATAGATGGAGTTGTGGTAAGGTCTGTATGGCCTCCAGACCCACAGCGCGGCCTCCAGACATGCCACGCACTGTGTGGGTGCTGGGAACCAAAACTCAAGTCCTCGCTCCTAGCCACTCTGCATCATCTCTTCAGCCCTGATATGTGACTCTAAAAAGATTTATTTTAAAAGCCAGGCATGGTGGCACATGCTTTTTTTTAAAAAAAATTATAAATAAGTATACTATAGCTGTCTTCATACGCATTGGAAGAGGGCATCAGATCTTATTACGGGTGTTGTGAGCCACCATGTGGTTGCTCAGATTTGAACTCAGGACCTTTAGGAAGAGTAGTCAGTGCTCTTACCCACTGAGCCATCTCACCAGCCCCTGGCACATGCCTTTAATCCCAGCACTTGGTAATCAGAAGCGGGTGAGTTCGAGGCTAGCCTGGTCTACATAATAGTTCCATGACAACCAGAGCTATATAGTGAGACCAGGCGTGTGTGTGTGTGTGTGTGTGTGTGTGAGTATGTATGAGTGTGAGTGTGTGTGAGTGTGTGTGTTATGTATGTGTGCATGTGCCTATATGTGTATGTGCATGCAGGCATGTGTATGTATGTGTGCATGTGTGTTTATGTGCCTGTATGTGTGTGTGTATGTGTGTGAGTATGTGTGTGTGTGTGCATGCGCACAGATTCCTGTGGAGGGCAGAAGAGGACTTGTGACCTCTGCAAGAGTAGCAGTACATGCTCTTTATGGCTGAGCCATCTCTCCAGTCCACATCGTGTGTCTTTCAAATGGCAGGGTTTGTTCCTAAGACTGCTACCACAGCACAGAGCTGTCCTCAGAAATCCTTAGAAGCTGTTGGAAGATTACAGAATCACCACCCGGAGAGGAGCTGGCAGGATGAGACTCCCCTCAGCTTCCAGAGACAGATAACGTTACCCTTTCATTTTCCTTTTCTTTGAAAGAATTGCTCACAAGTCACATGGAATGTGGGGCACACACCCTGGGCCTCCCAGCTCTTCCCTCTCTCCCCCTTTAGCCCTCCCTCAGTCCCCTTTGTCCTCATCCCCCACCCCCAACAGTTTCACATCTACTTTAATGTCATAAAGACATACATGATTTGTCATGTCTATGTAAATGAAAGAAGATGGTAACTGTCTTTCTAAGACTGGATTCATTCACTAAATAGTTATCTCCACCTTTATCCATTTTCCTGAAAACACTAATTATTGTTTACGGCAAAAAAAAAAAAAAACCCACAGAAATGTCTATTACATTTCATTCGCCATACCTTCGTTGCCAGAAGCCTTCGTTGGTTCTATATCTCGGCCACTATAAATTACAGAGAGTTCCATTTCTTATTAAAATCTACCCCAAAATTTAAACAAAACAAAAGATGTATTCTGTAATTTTATACTTGGCTTTAACATTTGTACAGCATTTTGGGGTCCTTAAAATTGTCTTGGGAGGTATTCTAATTTTATTTCTGTTGCTGTGGTAAAAACCACAGCCGAAAGCAACCTGGGAAGGACC
Source organism: Mus pahari (assembly GCF_900095145.1). Lineage (NCBI taxonomy): Eukaryota > Metazoa > Chordata > Mammalia > Rodentia > Muridae > Mus > Mus pahari. Next base: position 104,957,305 of record NC_034595.1, on the reverse strand, counting down.
GGGCTGTCTTTGTTTACAGTTCATTCTCTGAGTTATGAAGTTAGAAAGTGAACTCCAGCCACCCTGGAGGAGCTTTGCTGGCTCATAGGCTCCTGTTTATAGCTTTCTATGGTGCCACCGCCCCTAGTAGACTAGGCCCTCCTACATCAAGACGACAACCCTCACGGGCCAATCTTAATTAAGGCTTTCCTTTCATATGGCTCCAGGATATTGAAAATTGATAGAGTCAACCAGGGTAGAGGAGATAAAAGCATGAATTTCCTTCAGCTGACAAGAAGCCCATCTCTCCAAACAGCAGATAGACCACCTCCTATCCTGGTGGATACGAAGTATCTTGGGTCAGATCCTTCTTTGAGAGCCATGTCTTGCTTTGTTGCCCAGCGGTGTGCAGAACTCAAGACTCGCCTACCCAGCCTCCTCGGTGCTGTGATTATGGGTTGTGCACCACTGGACCCAGCCTCTGAAACAGACAGACAGCCGGACGTAATCAGCAGGGACCCAGGCTTCTCTTTTTTCTCATTCCTATCAGCAAGAGGGTCTCCTCCTCAAGGTTACCTTGCGATCTGCAATTCTAGAGATTGCTTTTGTTTTTTTGAGAGGGGCACCTTATGTAGCCCAGGCTAGCCTCAAACCTGTGGGCCTCCGCTTCCTGGGTGCTGGGATAAAGTATCTTGGGTAGGCATGCACCATCACATTCAGCTTAGGCATTGCTTTGAATACTGGGGAAGTGAATGGCAGGAAAGACCTTACCCTGACTTGAGCAAGCCTGTTGGACTTGAGACCTCCAGAAACTCAGAGATTCCTTTTTCATGGCTGGAAAATGTCATCTGAAGAAATGATGGCTAAAAACTTCTCCATCTAACAGAAGGTGTGCAATTATAGATCCAAGAAGTTAAAAGGTCAGACAGTTTTTCAGCCCTGCCCAGGAACTCCAGGAATACTGGCCAGTGAGCTGTGCTGAAGTTTGCTGTGGCCACTGGGCTACTCCCGTCACTGGCCAATTCATGCCTGAGATCCTTTGCTATCCAGATCCAGGGAGCCATGACTTCTAGTGGTGATGGATCCCACAGCTGACCGCCAGCCCCCAAGATAGACCTCTTTTGTCAGCCTGCCTGTGTGACAGACTCTCCTCTATGCTATGCGACTTTGCCATCCCAGGCAACAACAAGGGAGCTCACTCAGTCGTTCTGCTGTGGTGGATGCTGACTTGGGAAGTATTCTCTGCATGTGTGGCACGGTCTATCATGAGCACCCATGGCAGGTTACGCCTGATCTCTGCTTCTACAGAGACCCAGAGATCGAGAAGGAGCAGGATGCTGCTGAAAGGGCTGTGTGTGACCAAAGAGGAATCTCCGGGTGGATGCACCGCACTAGCTCCTGAGTTTCTTGCTGCTCAGCCAGAAGTGGCTGACTGAGATCTGAGGGTGTCCGGGTACCCATCCAGCAGTTCCCTACTTGTTGGGGTTGTGGAGGTTCTTGTACTCTTGAGAAGTCTCCTCAGTGGAGGAGACGAAATCAAGCACCTGCATTCCATCAGGGAAGCTGAGAGGAGTTGGTTACCCACCTGGTGACCTTTGCAGGCAGGCCGCCACCACCTTTGTCTATAGAGGCAGATGTCACTCAAATCCCCCAGAATGGTTATTCCAGACTCTTTCCTTCTTAGCCCTTTATCTTAATTATATGAGTACACTGTAGCTATCTTCAGACACACCAGAAGAGGGCATCAGATCCCATTACAGATGGTTGTGAACCACCATGTGGTTGCTGGGAATTGAACTCAGGACCTCTGGAAGCACAGTCAGTGCTCTTAACCACTAAGCCATCTCTCCAGCCCCCTAGACCTTTATCTTAAGCTTCCAGTTAAACCCATCCTTAGGGGAAATGCCATATGCATTTTTTGGCCTGCTGACCTCTCTGCTATCAGGGACCACACTAGATTCTAGACCTTTTAGCTATAGAACCCACCCTCATAGTCACAAAAGGGTCTCTATGTGGTCACACTTTAAGCTTTATTCTTCACCTGGAACTGGAATGACGGTTGTCTGGAAATCTTTTCCCACATTGTACTGTGTTTTAACCATGTTGATAATTAACCTTCTGGCGTTAGACTCCCCAAAGTCAGATCCAGGTTGAGGGAGTCAACGTGCACTGGGTTTTCACTCTGAGCTTACCCTATGCGGTTCATTTCCCTGTCTGACATCAGCAGGGACCTCCTCACCTCCTGAAGACAAGAGTGCCCAGCCAACCACTGCAGACACACTGGTCAGCAGCTCCCACAGTGCGGGTCACCAAGATGGATGGAGCTGCCACAGAGTGGCTCTGAGCTGCTCTGCAAATGTCTGAGCAAAGAGGGATAGGTGAAAGGAAAAGAATGTTCTTAAAAGCTGGAGGAGGTGGGGTGGGGAAAGCCAAACAGAACAGATGTTAAGGAATATGTGTCTGGTGCTTCAGAGCCAAATTGCCAGAAGCCAGAGGACAAGCTGCTTCTGCCCAGGCAAAGCGAGCTGTGGAGATGGCTTCCCGGTCAACATTAGCTATGCGGGTCTGATGGTCTAAGTTCAAAACCCACAGTGAAGGAGAGAACCCACTCCCAAAGCTGTCCTCCGATCTCCACACGTGAGCTTTGGCACACACGTGCACACACCAATGTAATGATAATAAACAAATTCTGCACAGGTGTGGCAGCGAATGCCTTTAGTCCCATCACTCGGGAGGCAGAGGCAGGTGGATCTCCGTGAGTTCAAGGCCAGCCTGGTCTACATAGGGAGTTCCAGGACAGCCATGTAGAAAGAACATTTCTCAAAACAAAATAAAATTTATAGACAAAAACTTTAAAATAAAGGAAGAAGTGCTAAATGATCTTTTTTCAGGCTGAAAAGACGTATGTGCTTGCTGTAAATGTAACCTTTAACCTGTGTAACTTGTCACGGAGGCTTGCTGCTGAATATGCTCACCCTTTGTAGCTCTTTCTGAACTCTGGCTGGCTGTCTCACCTCTGCTGTTCTGGCTCAAACGCCTCTCCAGGCAGACTGACTCAACCTGCCTTTTCTCTCGGCCTCTGAGTTGCTCTGCTTGGCCTCTAACTAGCTCTGGCAATCTTCTCTAATTTTCTGGTTCTTTCTCATTCTCTGGCTTCAACTGTCTCTGCTGACCTTCAGGAATGCAAGACCTCAACTCCATTGCACTGACTCCAAACTGAGGGCTCCCTCCAGTCACTCAACTGACTGAACAAAGCTGACTGACTAGAACTGAGATCTGCATGCCCCTGTCTCCTGGGTACCGCCATGCTTGGACCTAAGGTTTTCTTTACCTGAAACCCGCTCTATACCAGGCTGGCCTTGAGCTCAGAGATCTGCTTCACTCTGATGCCTCCTGGGACTAAAGGTGTGTCTGTATTCCATACAGACACACAGACCTAGAAGGAAGTGGAAGTCTTTGGAAGCAATCCCTTGCTAGAGCAGCCATGTTGCTGAATTAAAACTTCTCTATGCACAACCATAAGAAATTATTTTTACATCTTGATTTTTGAGAAGTTCACCTGACCTTTGAAAGCAAAATGTGTAACTTCGTCTTTTGATATAAGCAATGCAGATAGATATAATACTTAAAAGAACAGCATAGCTGGGCAGTGGTGGCGCATGCCTTTAATCCCAGCACTTAGGAGGCAGAGGCAGGCGGATTTCTGAGTTCGAGGCCAGCCTGGTCTACAGGGTGAGTTCCAGGACAGCCAGGGCTACAGAGAAACCCTGTCTCAAAAAACAAACAAACAAAAAAACAAAAACCAACCAAACAAACAAACAAAAGAACAGCATAAAGAGCAGAGGCGTGGCTGGGTATAGTGCCACACCCCTGTGATTCTTCTCAAGGGGGCTGAGGCAGGAGAATCTCTAGTTTAAAGTCAGCTTGAGCTACCTAGAGACCCTGACTCAAAAAAATTGAGAGGGAAATTAAGGATTTATTTGGTAGCAAGTAGCACAATCTTTTTGTTGTTTTGTTTGTTTTAGTAGACAGGGTCTCTCTGGGTAACTCCGGCTATATTGAACATGGAACTCACTGTGTATTGTAGACCAGGCTGGCCTTGAACCACCTGCCTCTGCCTCTGAAGTGCCTGGATTAAAGGTATGAGCCACCACAGCCTGGCTACAGGTGGGACTCTCTTAAGTAAAAAGTCAAAGACACACCTTGTGAGGCTGGTCTGGCAGCAGCCACTCCTGCAGAGTGCAAGAGCATGTGTAGGGGCTCTGAGTGAGTGAGATGGAACTCTGTAATATGTTCAGCAAAACCAAGAAAAAGAAAAGGGGCGGAGGAGAAAACAAGTGATGTAATAGTGACCAGCATCATTGGGGATGACACCAAATATCAACCGGTGGAATCTGCTCCCCCCAAAAAAAAGTGTGTATGGGGGCATTAGCACAGGTTAGACCCAGCCTGTGTTACTCATGAGATTTCGCATAATGTGCATGCCTGTTTTGCCTGCAGATGTGTACAAACACCACATGTGTGCAGTGCTCATGGACGCCAGAAGAGGGCACCAGATCTTCTGGGACTATAGTTAAGGATGGTTGTGAATCATATTGGGGGTCCCAAACCTAGGTCCTCTGAAAGATCAAGCAGTGCTCTTCACCGAGGCATAGTTTCAAGCCTGTGATATGCACTTGAATATAAAGGGAGAAATTGAGAATGAGTGGAGAGGCAGGCAGACTGTGAAATGCAAACATATCCAATAAGATAGACTGTGTGTGAGTGTGTGTGTCTGTGTGTCTATGTGTTTGTATGTATGTATGTGTGTGTGTGTGTTTGAGTGTCTGTGCATGTGTCTCTGTGTGTGTTTGTGTGTCTGTGCATGTATCTGTGTGTCTGTGTGTATCTCTGTGTCTCTGTGTGTGTCACTATGTCTGTCTCTGTGTGTCTGTCTGTCTGTCTGTCTGTGTGTATCTGTGTATCTCTGTGTGTCACTGTGTGTCTGTGTGTGTGTGTGCATGTGTGTCTGTGTGAGTATGTGTATCTCTGTGTGTTTGTGTGTGTGTGTCTCTGTGCATGTGTGTATGTGTTTGTGTGTGTCTGAGCGTTTTTAGGCATATAATTTATAAGAATGGCTTACAGGCTGTGGTCCACGTAGTTCGACAATGGCTGTCTTCCAACAGAAAGACCAAGGATCCAGGAGTTGTTCAGTCCATAAAACTGCATGTCTCAGCAGTTCCCATTGGCTGCTGGAGTGCCAGAGGAGTCCTGGAGAGCTTTTACTCGTCAGTCTGTGCTGGAACCTGCTGAAGAACTGAATTATAATACCAGTGAGGGATGCCTTAGCTACAGGAGACGAGGACTCGTTAGTGAGGGTGAAGGCAAGCAGGCAACAGGCAAGAGCTCCCTTCTTCCACGTTCCCTCATGTGGGCTGCCACCAGAAGACGTGGCCCAGATTTAGGGTGGCTTGTCCCACCTTAAAGTATCCAACTGGGAAAACCCCTAGCAGGCATACCCTGCTGCTGGGGATTAGTTGATTCTGGGGGTAGTCACGCTCAGATGTTCCAGACTGGCCATTACATGCAGAAAGCCAAATAGTGTGCATTTTCTCCAGTGTGCGGATCCAGGATTTAATTGTATAGATCCATAAACTTATTTAATGTACACATGAAGAGAGAGTAGAAATGAGGCTATCTGGGTAGAAAGAGAGGGCTGGAGAAATGGCTCATGGTTAAGAGTATTAACTGCTCTTGCAGAGGACCCAGGTTCCATTCCCAGAACCCACATGGCAGCTCATAACCACCTAGTCCTTTGGGTCCAGGGGATGCCCTCTTCTGACCTCCACTGGTATCAACATGATGTATGTATGTGGTGCACACACATATACACAAGCAAAATACTCATACTCGTTTTTTTTTGTTTTTTGTTTGTTTTTGTTTTGTTTTTTTAATTAAAGAAAAGTATCTGACTCATTTTTAAAGATGCGCTGAGTCAGGTTTGGCCCAGCCACAGATGATCTGAAAGCGCTCAGACCGACCCCTGGTAATTTCTGCTAGTTTAGCTATCTGCTAAGCTATGTCTGCCAAACTAGCAGTTTAGAGTAGAAAATTACTCACAGCCGAGCTTTCTTGAAGTCTGGTAAGTTTTACAGGGAACAGGATGTAGAGCACAGCTTCGGGTGAGGAAAGACAAATGTATGTAGCAGAGGGTGGCCGGGGATAAATGGAAGCTGGGTCTCGGTCACGGTGCTTTCTAGGCGGTTGGCTGTGCCAAGATGAGGCTGGCTATCTCCTTCCCTGCCACCGGCTGTCAGAAAGTCATCGACGTGGGCAGTGAACGCAGCTTCGTATGGTGTGCGAGGCGCAGAAGTAACTGCTGGCTCTCTGGGTGACGAGTGGGAGGGTGATGGGGTCCATCAGTGGTGGAAATGCAAGCAAGGTTTTCCCATGAAACAAAGGGCAAAGGGTATTCTTCTTACAGACAGGAGGGGAAAACTGGAGAGAGCTAGCACAAGGCTGTTTGTGGGTGGAAACTTGGGGGGGGGAGAGAGAGAGAAGAGGCAGAGACACAGAGAGAGACAGAGACAGAGAGAGAGACAGAGACAGAGACAGAGACAGAGACACAGAGACAGAGAGACAGAGACAGACACACACACAGAGAGAGAGAAGAGATAGAGACAGAGACACACACAGAGAGAGACAGAGACACAGAGACAGAGACAGAGAGAGAGACCGAGAGAGAGCCAGAGACAGAAACAGAGACACAGAGAGAGAGAGACAGAGACAGAGACAGACACACACACACACACACACTCAGAGAGACAGAGAGAAAGAAGAGAGAGATATTTCCTGGACTGGCAGTTGCTACTCTGACTCCACGCTCAACTTTTGGGACCTAAAAATAAAAAGGCTAGCAAAATCCAAAAGCTTTTTAATCTCTCTGAAGAAGATGATATCCACCCATATGCTGTCAGAAGCCCTTAAACACAGAAGACGCGAAGCCCAGGACCAAAATGCCCAAGATTCAGCGTCCACGTGTCCTGCAACACAAACGTATCGCCCTGAAGAAACAGCACGCTTAAAAAAAAAAAAATGAGGCTGCAAGAAGACTCTAAACAATCAAACAACTTAAGGAAGGGGGCCGTCAGGAGATGCAGGCTGGCCTTGCCGAGAGCCTCTAAGGCCGAGACCAGTAATGTTTTAGCAAATATTTATTCTCAAACCGGGGTTCCTACCCCGCCTTTGATCATTCAGTGCCCAGATAAAAGACACACAACTTTTATGTTTATAATAAGCTTTTCATGTATTAGAGCTGGACAGATATCTACCCTCTGTGCTATTGTGTCTCTTTCCTACCACTAACCCAGAGTTACAGCTTGCTATGTTCCATCAGAGGCTGCTCTTAACTCCAATTGGCCAGCCCTCAGGGCCATGTTTCCATGACTCACCTACCTTGTGGTGACTTTCTCTCTCCACCATCGTCTCCTCACTCTTCCCATGATCCCACCTCCAGTACCAAGCCTGGGAATCAACAACCCACCTATATCTCTTTGCTAAGCTGTAAGCTGAAGGCATCTTTATTTACCAATCAAGAATAACTTGGGGGGGGGACAGGGTTTTATAGCGTCACTTGGGTCTATGTGCGAATTCTCTCATCCCTAGGGGGCAGCCAGGCATGGGGCGGGGGGGGGGGAAGCTAGTATTTAAGCATTACAATACATAGCAAAAGACCAAACTTCACTCAGCACAGAGAAAATAAGTCTTTAATAGGAACAAATAAATAATCATACCTTGAAAGGAAATGGATGACCTGTACAACTGAACCCCCTCCATGACTCGAAAAGGATGGTGTCCATCTAGGCTGACTCTCATCTTTGCAAAATAAAACAAGCAGCATAGATTTCACTTCTCAGCGTCTCCAGAGCTCTCGCTGTGAAGTGTAGATCGTCTTTCCTCACGGTCCAGTCAAAGCATGTGATACCCTGGAAAGAAACATCCTGTCCGTGTGTACAGTGGATACACACCAATAACTACTCCTGCACCCTCGGCTTCCCGGCTCTGGGGTCAGACCACCTCTCTCACTCTTGTGACATTCTGAGAGTTGGTGGGAATAGCGTCAGGGTCTGCTTCCAGACCCTTCCCCTAAATTGCAGGAAATGGAGAAGACTATGACGCCGCCCTGTTTCTATGGAGACATCTGTGATGCCACACACTGCTCCCTCGGGAGCCTTGGAAGCCTGTCTTTTCTTGCTTGGACTGCTCTGAAAAGTCAAGCTAAGACTGACAGTCTTCCCTTCCGTAAGCGGAGCCGCGCCCAGGTTATTCGGGGACTCTGGTTCTGACTCCTCTATGAAGCAGGAGAACTTACCTCAGGAATGCTGCTCTACATCCCCCAAGATCAGCAAGGGCCTGATGGTGCTTCAGAGCATTGCCAGCCGGGGCTGGGACGCACAGGACTCAGAGAAGAAACCGCAAAGTACCCAGCAAAACCTCAACAAGTCAATCCAGGCGGCCGTCGGATGCTTCTACGGCAAAGAGGTACGGACGGGGTTGGGTGGAGTGCTTCTAACCTGGCTAAGGCCACTCTTCTCCTTGCTAAAGGGTCACGGGAGCTGTCAGCCGGCAGAGCTTGGTACAGGCTTGATGGCAAGCTGCCACACAGAGCCCAGGGGGGGCCTGAGGACTGCAGCCTTTGGTAGGGCAGAGCCCTGGCTGTCCTTGCCCAGCGCCATGAAGGACCCGTCGGGGAGGTAGCTGTATGGGGTAGCTGGCTTCCTCCTCTGCAGACCTTGGTCTGGACAGCCAAGCCTTAAGGAAGAAGTCAACCTCAGCAAAGAGATCGAATCTGTCCTGAAGGTCAGGGACGAAAGGGTGAGAAGAAGCTAGACACCTGAGCCCACCATTCACCAGGGGGAGCCAGGAATGGTGAAGAAGGCAGGCTCCCTGGCTTCCCAGTTGGGTGCTGAGATCCCATCTAAGGGGTATGCTTCTCAGTTGGCCAGGAAAGGAGCGGACCATTGCCACAAGCCACAGCATAGACAGGGGCCCTGCAGCCATCCCAAAGGCACACCCACGTGTTTGCTCTTCTTTCTTCTCCTGCCAGGACCAGATCAAGAAACTCACTAAACACAACAGCTTTGCGTCCGAAATGGAAGATATGCGAAAAGCCTTCCTCATGCGGCCTGGGTGTCCCCAGTTCAGTACCAGGACAACATCCGTGTCTCATGTGGGTAAGTACCAGGACAACATCCGTGTCTCATGTGGGTAAGACCGCCCCTGCCCCATACCACCAAGAGTGACTGGAGAAACTTGCTGCCTCCTGAAACTCTTTAGCCTGTAAGGAGCTGTGAGGAGGTCACGGTTCTGAGATCTCCCGTGGGAGCACAGACTTTAGGAGGCCTGTGCTGAGACTGGGGGATGACCAACCTGAAGGAGAGAACAGTTTTATCCCATTCACGATTATACCTGTTTTGTTGTTAGGAGCTCAGAGTCAAGGCCACACCCTAACCTCTTGGCTTCCTGGCCTGCTTTTGTTCCATGTCCCAACACTAGCTTGGAGACTTGACTGTGAAGCTCAGCAGGAGCCAGGCACATGTTCTGGTCCCCAGCAAAGGGAACTGTGTGGTTTTGGGGGGGGTGTAAGTTGAGGGGCCACAGGGTCCAGGCGGCAGGGTATGTATCTACATCCTGTCACTGGGCACCACGTTTGGTCTGCTCAGAGGGAACATTGTGACCAGATGGGTAAGAAGACAGAGCCCGTGTTTTGATGATTCAGGCTCACACCTCCATAGCAGGACTGACTTGTTTAAAGATCACATGATCAGCCTGGGCCCTAGAGACCCTAGGGCAGGGAGGATTTCTTGTCACTTCTTGGCGCCTTGCCCATTCCAGGTTCTGCCACTATGGTTGATCTTCCCAGGACCTGCTCTGGAGTTTGGAAGTCGACTGAGGACCATCCCCTAGGCAGGCTGGGCTCTGCCAGCAGTGTGGATGGTAAGAGGATCCATCTGCTGTGCCCTTATGGGACTCTTCCCAGGACTGCCTGTCCCTCAAATGCTCTGAGACACAGGCCCCCCAGATCCAGGCCTGCAGGGCTCCACTCTCTCTAGGGAAGACACTAGCACTGATCCTTGTCTTTTGCTGAACTGCAGTGAAGGCTGCATTCTCTACCTTCCCTGTACCACTAGCTTCCAGGCCCCAGGGCCACCTCCTTGAATAGAGAAATAGGCTTTCATTGGCCAGAAGGTGAGATGAACATGGTAATTTCAGGCAATGACCTGTAGTGAGCCACTCTCTCCAAGCTTAAGAAGGTGAAGAACCCCAAAGTCTAAAGCAGAACTATATGGGGTTCAAGAGGGCTGGGTCACGGCATAAGCAAGGGCAGAAGCAGATGGTTTCCTGTCCTGATTGCCAGACTCTTGGGTTTGTGCTAGGCGGGGGTGGGTAGGTAGCCGTGAGATGTGAGTATATGCTAGGTGGGCCTGGGATCTGAGTATATGCTAGGTAGGGGGTGGGATCTGAGTATATGCTAGGTAGGGGGTGGGAACTGAGTATATGTTAGGTGGGGGTGGGATCTGAGTATATGCTAGGTAGGGGGTGGGATCTGAGTATATGTCAGGTGGGGATAGGTTCTGAGTATATGCCAGGTGGGGGTGGGATCTGAGTATATGCTAGGTAGGGGGTGGGATCTGAGTATATGTCAGGTGGGGGTGGGATCTGAGTATATGCTAGGTGGGCCTGGGATCTGAGTATATGCTAGGTAGGGGGTGGGATCTGAGTATGTCAGGTGGGGGTAGGTTCTGAGTATATGCCAGGTGGGGGTGGGATCTGAGTATATGCTAGGTAGGGGGTGGGATCTGAGTATATGTTAGGTGGGGGTGGGATCTGAGTATATGCTAGGTAAGGGGTGGGATCTGAGTATATGTCAGGTGTGGGTGGGTTTTGAGTATATGTCAGGTGGGGTGGGATCTGAGTATATGTCAGGTGGGGTGGGATCTGAGTATATGTCAGGTGTGGGTGGGATCTGAGTATATGTCANTGGGGTGGGATCTGAGTATATGTCAGGTGGGGTGGGATCTGAGTATATGTCAGGTGGGGTGGGATCTGAGTATATGTTAGGTGGGGGTGAGATTTTAATTTGACAGTGGGAGACAGACAGCTCGTTGGACAGATACTGGCTTCTGGTGGAGGGTTGGGAGGGGTGGACACTACCATGGAAGATTCCACAGCAGATCCACAGGGAAGAATCCAACCCTCTCTGGCCTGGCCTCTTCTTCCTCCACAGGGCAGCTCTTTCCATTCAGCAAGAGTGCTTGCGAGCTCAACTACCCACGGAAGAGGAGTGAGCCCTCAGACCTGAGTCCCACTGGCAGCCCCACCGTGGTCAAGAAGTCCCAGAGAACGAGAATGCCCTGGTATATCTCAGTCATCCATGAGAAGGTAGGGTCCCAGGCTGTCCCCTTGTCCTGCTCACCCATGGGTGTCTAGATAGCTGTGGCTTAAAACGACTCCCAGACACACTACATCTCTTTATAGGAATCCAGTGATCGTCAGCCACCCTTCCCCCGCCCCCACTTCGCGTGTTCAGGGACATGCATTGTCCCTCCTCCTTTGTCCCAGGGTGTGGTACTTTAACCTGGCACAGGACTTGTTTAACGTGTGTAGCCATCAACCATTCTGTACACCTTCAGCCCAGAAGTCTCTGTAAGCATGAGTTCTAACAATGCGAGTGACAGAGGCCCAGGGGTTTGTGCAAGCCAGTCCAGGCTGGTGGGATCTCTCCTGTGGGATGAGCCCAGAGTTTCCTTGTCTGAGACTCCAGTTGTTGGAATTTGGCTTCTGGGTCTCTCTAGCCTTGTTTTTAAAAATAAACAGGCACACAAAACCAGAATCACTTATCTAGGTTTTGGAAGATTCTAGGTTATCACTAATCCATCTGCCCCATCATTTTGCATTCTGGAACTCAAACTCTGAGTCTTTGGTTTTTCGAGGTAGGGTTTCTCTGTGTAGCCCTGGCTGTCCCGGAACTCACTTTGTAGACCAGGCTGGCCTCGAACTCAGAAATCCGCCTGCCTCTGCCTCTCGAATGCTGGGATTAAAGGTGTGCGCCACCATGCCCGACCACAGACAAGTTTTAATAAAGCACAGGCTCCATTTCTTTACGAGATGGGCGTTTCCCCTTGGGTGTTTCCCCTTGTCGTCTTCTGTGGCTCCTGCAGGAGCAGCTTCCTCACTCCTGGCGTCCCTGAGTCCAGTCATGTCTCTCTCTGGTCAGCTGCTTTCTCTGTGGTAGGCCTTCTATTAGCTCCAGGTTGTGCCGATTTTCTCAAATGTATTGCTTACTGTATGTGTATCACGGATTCGTGTGTTCGTGCACGTGTGTGTAGGTGCATGCGTGCGTGCGTGGGTGTTGCTCTGAGGGTGCTGTCTGCCTTGGTTTTCGAGACAGGGTCTCTCACTGAGTACACAGGCTGGCCCTAAGGATCTGCCCATGTCTGTCATCCAGGCGCTAGGATATAAGTGTGCTCCCTGCCCCACAACCTGGCTTTTTCTTTAATGTTGAGTTAACTTTAAATTATTGGCTTCAATAAAATGAGCCGGGTTTTCACTTTTATTCTTTTTAATGAATTAATTTCGTGCACACAAGCATTTTGCTTGCATGTGTGTCTGCTTTCGGTATACAGTGCCAGAGTGTAGCAGTGCCAGATGCCCTGAAACTGGAGTTACAGATGGTTGTGAGCCATTGTGTGGGGGCTGGGAATAAAACCCTAGTCCTGTGGGAAGCAATCAGTGTTCTTAACCACTGGGACTTCTCCCCAACTGCAACCCCTCCTGGATGTGGGTTCCAGATCTCCTCTCCTCTCCTCCCTCGCCTCCCCTCGCCTCCCCTCGCCTCCCCTCCTCTCCT
>NC_034595.1:104903233-104944371 GCF_900095145.1 Mus pahari | reverse complement strand
TATCTTCAATCCTATCCCCTATCCTATCCTCCCTCCCTCCTTCCCAAATCTCCTCTGTGCTGAGAACTTGGTCTTGGACATCCCGAGCGGATCCCTTTCCGTTCAGGATCACTCTCTGCTCCTGATGGGAGAAGAGCTCCAGCGTTTCTCTGAGATGGAAAGCCAGATGCAGAAGAAAGATCAGGAGATCCTGACGCTCCAGAAGGAGAAGGAGGCCCTGAAGAAGCAGCTGAAGAACCTTCTCAGAGGCAAAGGCACAGAAACCTCTTCAGCTTCCATCAGGATGGTGAGCCTTCTGGTACATGGCCTGGAGAAGCACTGGGGTGTCCCCAAGAGAAGAGGGCTCTGCTGCCTCTGTCCTTTCAGGTCTCAGCCGAGGGCTGGGTGAGGCAAGTCCATATGGTCAGGAATGGACTCTTGATTGGTCCGAGACTTGAGATCATTCATACCTGATGACTGCACTTAGGTGGGAGCAGGCATGAAGTGGGAGCTCCTGGATAGTGCCTGGGGACCTTGGGAGAAACTGCCCACGCAGATACCCGAGCAGAACAAACGGGACCGCTCCCCCATCCCCGCAAGTCATGAGAGGACAGGGCAGCCAGGCGAGCCACAAATGATCATGGTGCCAAGTGTCTGGTGGGACCCAGAGCCCTGTTGCGCCCCAGGGCTGCTCCTCTACAGACCTTTGCCCCAGGGCTGCTCCTCCACAGACCTTTGCCCCAGGGCTGCTCCTCCACAGACCTTTGCCTTGCTTTGCTGGAGAGTGTCCCTCTGTAGTTGGGGAGACAGATGTTCCCCTCTGAGAGAAGGAGGGAGGAGGGGGACCTCACCTGGAGAGTCAGAGGTTTAACAGCTGCATCTGACAGGACCGGTCCTTTGAGACGCCCCTGAAGCTGGGGAGGATGAGTGTGCTGAAGACCATATACAAAGAAGAGGATGATCTACAGCACTGGATGCAGGTGTGGAGCCAGCCGGAGCCCCAGGCTCTCACTCTCCGATCCTGCTAGGGGAGGACGGGTGCTAGGCGGCCCCAGCCCAGTCGGTGGTGGCCCCCCACCCCAACTGCAGATGAGGGCAGTGGATGAGCTCAATGCCCCTCCCCAACAAGAGCACTGGTCGGTTGTGTCCTGATAGGAGGAGATAAACGAACTGGGTTGCTTCTTAGAGTTGGTACCTCCCCCACACCCACACCCACCCCGTACCCACGGCCCTTTTCTCTCTGCCCCACCCCTCACCCCCACTCCCCAGATGCAGGAGGAATATAACATGGCAGAGAGCAGTAAGGAGCTGCATGCGGAACCAGGAACCTCTTTAGAGGGAAAAAGCTCTGAGGGGCCACCCGAGGAGGCCGCACCTGCCAAACTGAGCAGGCCCAGTCAGAGCAAGACTGGGACTCTGCCGGAGGTGGGCCCCGAGGAGGAGGAGGAAGAGGAGGAGGAGGAAGTAAAAGGAACTGAGGAGGGAGAGATATCGGTGGACGAGGAAGAGCAATCGTGGGAGCTGAGGGAAGAGGAGGAACATCACCCCAAGAGGTCCTACTCCATGACGGAGTCCTTTGAGGAGGAGCTGATGACCCAGCTGGAGGAGTATGAACGGATGTTGATGGACTTCCAGAGTGAGCTGGAATTCACTAGGTCCAGATATTCCCTGGCCACAGGTAGGGACAGGGGGCCTGATGTGGGGTGCGGGTGCTCAGGTCTGCCAACTTCACAAGAGAAGCGGGGGATGCAGCTTCCTCTCCATCGGGAGCTGCACCAGGAAGGGCGACCAGTCATTCAGACAAGCCACTCAGAGCCAGGTCCTCACTCTCTGGCCCTGCCTGTCTGCTCCTTTATTCTTAGGGACCATCGCCTCTTTGCAGCGGCGAACTGACTTCCAAGAATCTCAGCTGCGAAAGGTCACCACGGAGAACGAGCTGCTGGAGAAGGAGCTCCGGGAGCGGAAGCAGCAGATACAAGACATGACAGACAAGGTGGTGTGGCCATGCGCTCAGCAGCCGTCCTTGCCTGTCTCCGTGAGCACAGTCAGCAGAACCCAGTAGGCCCAGCAATTTGGGGAGCATGGCTTTCCTTAGGAACAAAGATTCCAAGCTCGGCACCAGCTGGTGACAGCAGAGCCAAGATTCCTACCTGAGTTTATGGACAACCACGGCCCCCGCTGTTCTTTGGTCTAGAATATGTGTCCCTTTGTCCTGTGCCGTGGTAACCCCGGTCACTTCCTAAACATTTGCTGGTCCCTGAGTGTTGGGGCTAACTAGCCACTTTTAGAGGATGCTTAGCTATGGGGCTCACTCATGCTTCTGTTATCAATACCCAAGGTAAAACACGTGATGAATTGATAGGTGTTTCCAACCCACCAAGCTACTCCACAAATGCCTCCCTCTTATATACCCCCTCCCACAACAATGGCTTCTAAGTTTTCTAGCTAATTCTTCAGGAAATTCCACTGAGGCATCAGATAATGCTCCTCAAAGAGTCATTAGCGAATGTCTGCCTCTTTCCCTGGTTCCTCACCCGCCTTGCATGGGCAGGCGCCCCTCTCCTCATCCTTTGCCTTCCTTGCATCATCTTATCCCAACTTGAGCAAGGGCCCTGTTTGTGCATCTCCTTGCAGCTGTTTCTTGGGATGCACATGAGTTTCACTAAACAAACACTCATGTATCTGTGAGGCTCGGGTCCTGATCCTGAGCTTCTGTACCCAGGGTCTTCTCTTTCGCGATGATGGCCTGATGTTTTTGTGTAGAATATTTAGAGGAAGTTTGGTTTTCTTCTTTTTTAAAAGGAAGTGTGTCTTTAAAGCTTCAGGATTACACACTACCTGAAAACGCCTTGATTCTGCACACTGATAAGCGTGAG
This sequence comes from Mus pahari, assembly GCF_900095145.1. Classification (NCBI taxonomy): domain Eukaryota; kingdom Metazoa; phylum Chordata; class Mammalia; order Rodentia; family Muridae; genus Mus; species Mus pahari. The sequence continues at coordinate 104,941,516 of NC_034595.1, read as the reverse complement.
CACAGTGGGGAGATCCTTATCCCACCCTGCTACGAAGGTGAGGGAATTGCTCTTGTAGCTCACAGGCCTGCTGGGGAGAAGCCCAAGGTCAAAAATCCTGTGTCTTGAAGGCTGTCTGTTGGAAAGCCGTGAGATTCTGTCTCTGTTCAGGATGTCCTGACACTGCAGAGTTGTTTCTTTTATTATTATTATTATTATTATTATTACTACTACTATTTTTGGAGTATTGACTCATGTTTTGCCTGTACGTTTATCTGTGTCAAGGTGTCAGATGCCCTGGAATCGGAGTATGGACAGTTGTAAGCTGCCATGTGGGTGCTGGGGAATGAACCCCAGTCTGGAAGAGCAGCCCGAGCCCTAACCAATGAGCCACCTCTCCAGCCCCTATTTCCCCTAACATTGGCAGTTTCATATCATGCATCCCAATCCCTTCCCAGTCTTTCCATATCTGCTTGCCTTGTGACCTCTCCCCCAGCCCCCCAAAAAGATAAAAACAATTTTAAAAGAAGAAAAGAAAGAATAAGTCCATTCTGTGTTATCTATCTCACTGGAGTTTGGTCCCTTAAATAGAACAGCGTCCTTCCTCTCCCACTGACTTGTCCCTTATTAGCCTGGTGTGTCTTCGCACACTGTAGAGGCACTCCGTGGCCTTCAGGACTTGTGTCCTAGAGTCTTTGTTTGCACTGCTGTGCACGTCTTTGTTCTAGTCTCTTTTCTGTTGCTCTGACACAACCTCCTGACAGAAAGCAGCTTGGGGACCAACAGTTCATTTTCCCTCACAGGTGAGCGAATCCAGTTCACAGTCCCTCGTGGCAGCGAAGTCAAGGCTGGAGCCAGAAGCAGCTAAAATCCATAACCAAGAGCAGAGAGGATGAATGCTAGCATTGCCTAGTGCTCAGAGAACAGTGTTTGTACCTGCACAGTCCAGGGCCTCAGCCAGGGGAGGGAGCCTTCTACTTTCAGGCGTGGCCCTTCCCAAATAAATTAATCAAGACAATCTCCCTACAGCCACACCCACTCCCTACAGACCCTACATGGTCTCTGTTTCTGTTAAACTTGCTGCCCCAGGCTGCCTGCTCCCTGGGACTCTGCAGGTGACTAACCTGTGGTCCTGGCAGAGTGGTTGCCTGGAGTTTCCTGCCATAGAGTCTCATCTAGTCTCTGTGGTAGTGAAGGTTCCTTGAAAGCTAGGGGGCTGGAAGAGTGTCTTAGTTACAAGTAAAGGATTCTTGCTTGGGTTCTGGGCCTGCAGGCCGGAGAGCCCACAACTCAGCACACAAGGCTCTTAACTTCCTGTAACAGCTGACCATTGACCACCATTCCTCTCTGACATTTACAGGACACTGAGTGTGACCGGTACTGTCTTTGGCTTCCCTATGAACAGTCTGGCTTTCTTGGCCCTGTAACATTGGGCACCATCCAATGCCCTGCTTCCTGTGTTCTTGGGCCCTCTCTCCTCTTCCACATTTCTCTGGCAGAACCCCACAGTGTTCATTCCTGGAAGGGCCGGGGAGGGAGGTCGGGGGCCTGGGCTTCTCCTGCCCTGGGCCTGGGACCCAGGCTGACTCCACTGTCTGCTCTGCAGTTCTCCAACCTCCGGGAGGAAAAGAAGCATCAGGAGATAATGGGACTCATTGAGAAGGGAAACCTGATCCTCCGACAGGTGAGGGCTTGGGCGTGGCCGAAGGCTGGGCGGGGCTGCCGTTCTTGTGGGCTGGGCTACCATGATGGACAAGATAAGGCTGGAGCAGGCAGCGTCTCACTCAACAGACCCACTCTGGGGGTCTGGCAGCAGTTGGGCTGGGTTGCAGGAACCCGAGGTTCATTGCCTCCACCTTTTGGGAAGAAGTGGTAAGGACCACTAAGGCTCTGCCTCTCCGGGTTCTCTCCAGGAAGTTGCAGACTTGAAGATGGATCTTGCCAGCAGTGAGCAGACTATTAAAGAGCTGAACACCCAAACCAAATTGCTGGAAGATCAGGTCAACACCGACAAGGACCACCTGAGGCGGTGGAAGGATTTACATGACGACCTACAGACACGTAATGAGATCATCCAACAGATAGAGCAACAGACGCGTGTGAAACTGGAGGCCACCCAGGCCAAGGTAATGCCCACCCTCACAGACCACGTGCCCAGAAGACAAGGGCTCTGGCTCATCCTGCTTCCCATCACAATTGCAGTGTAGAGTCGATGTTTGGCAAGTGCTGGGGGAGGGAGTGAAGGCTCACGTAACATTATGGAAACACAGAGGGCAAGGGCCAGCGCTGTTCATGGAGAAAGCAGGCCTTGAGGTCAGCTAGAGAAAGAGGCAGTAGGAAGTGTGACTGTGTCCATGTCCGGCCCCCATCCTGCCACCTCCCTCCTGCCCCCAAGTAGATCCTTCCTTTCTGCTTTTCTCTTTTTTAAATTGATTTTTATAACCTACTGAGTCAAGTTGGTACTGCCATATGTGAATGGCTGTGGGTTCACACACCGGGGCATGAACAACCTGTCGTTAACTGCCAATAGCTCCTGGGCTGGGGTCAGGGGGGAGCTCTGGAGTCCATTCTGCTCCACGCTGGAATTTAAAAGGAAATCCTGTGTGTGTGTGTGTGTGTGTGTGTGTGTGTGTGTGTGTGTCTGTCTGTCTGTCTGTGTGTCTCTGTATGAGTGTCTGTGTGTCTGTGTGTGTGTGCATTGGTACATGTGAGTGCAGATGCCTGCAGAGGATAGACACTTCAGATTCCTATGGAGCTGGATGTAAAGCACCCCACCCCCAATGTGGGTGCTGAGATCTTGCAATCTGTGGTAGTTTGAATAAGAATGGCTCTCTTAAGTTCATATGTTTAAATGCCTTTAGTCCCAGCACTTGGGAGGCAGAGGCAGGTGGATTTCTGAGTTCGAGGTCAGCCTGGTCTACAAAGTGAGTTCCAGGACAGCCAGAGCTATATAGAGAAACCCTGTCTTGAAAAACAAAAACAAAAAAAACCCTAAATAAATAAATAAATAAATATCTGGTCCCCAGTTGATGGAACTTGTTGGGAAGGGTCAGGGAGTGTGTCCTTGTTGGAAGATGATGGGTTTTGAGGTTTCAAAAGACTCATACCATCCCTAGTGTCTCCTTCTCTGCCTCCTACACGATGGGTCAAGATGTAATCTCTTCTGTATGTATGCGTCACCACCATGGACGTCAGCTCTGTAAACCCTACGGTCAAATGAGCACTTTCTTTTATACCTTGCCTTGGTCATAGTCTTTTTTTTTTTTTTTTTTAATTTTTTTTTAAAGATTTTATTTATTTATTTATTATATGTAAGTACACTGTAGCTGTCTTCAGACACTCCAGAAGAGGGTGTCAGCTCTTGTTACAGATGGTTATGAGCCACCATGTGGTTGCTGGGATTTGAACTCCAGACCTTCAGAAGAGTAGTCGGGTGCTCTTACCCACTGAGCCATCTCACCAGCCCCTTGGTCATAGTCTTATTGCCACAATAGTAAAAGTAACTACACAGACTTGAACTCAGGTCCTCTGCAGGAGTACGACAGGCTCTTAACTGCTGAGCCACCTCGCCAGTCACAGTCTATGGTAGAGTGTTTGGCTGGCTTGATCTTGTGCGCGTGTCCACGGCTGCCACGTGTTCTGCCACGTGTTCATGTACACAATGCCACTCACGTCCAGGGGAATGCTCCCCAGCTCTCTTCCCTACCCTCTGACTCCCACATCCCTTCCACCCTTCCTCCTCGATTGCTCCCTGAACCGTGAGGAGGAGATAGTACTTTTCCCACTAGAGGGAGGAGTTGGAGGGGAGAGGTCAGACAATCCAGGCCTGCTTGCAGGTGAACTGGGCCCAGATCTTGCTATCTTGAGCTGCTGCAATGCCCTAAACACCAGCAGAGAGAGGTGTTTGTGAGAAACTCAGTTCAGAGCTGATCTTATTCCAGAAGGAGGCTAAAGGGGAAGGCTGTGTGCATGCAGGGACAGGCTTTAGACAGATCTCTCCCTCTCGTCCACCAGGGTACCAGGGTAGGTAGCTTGATCCAGCTCTGTCCTCTATCCTGCTCCGGTCATCGCTCCTGGCCAGCTGGTGTCTGTTAGGAAACTGCTTCTGGTTCCACTGTGGTCCTAGGGACAGCACTGGCCAAGAGAAGATGTGTCTTGTGTCACTTGCCAGTGTGTGTGGCCTTGTGTCACTTGCCAGTGTGTGTGGCCTTGTGTCACTGAGACTGTACTGTTGGGCTGACAAAATTCTGAGTCAGTGGTCTGCAGGACATAGTGCTGATAGGCGGGGCTCCTGCGGGGAGGGAAACTGAGGCTGGGTACTCCAGGCGACTGAGGCAACAACTCTGCAACAAAGACTGAGCGGGCAATGCTCTGGGTTCCTTGGGAACCTTGCATGTTGTTTGACGTGTTGTGGGCGCCCAAGAAAACCTGGAAGGACAATGGAGGCAAACAATCCGGAGTTCCAGGTTAGCCTTAGCTACCCAGGGAGTTCTGGATCAGCCTGGGCTACATCAGACCCTGTCTCCGGAGGCTGCAGAGATGGCTCAGTGGTTAAGTCTGCTCTTTCAGGTGACCCCAGTTCAGTTCTTCTTAGCACCTACACAGTGGTGCACAAGCATCCGTCACCCCAATTCTAGGGACCCAACACCCTTTTCCGGCCTCAGACGGCACTAGCTGTCTAGGATGGCAACACTCTCACGGACATGCAATAAAAACAGGCAACTCTTTCAAAAAAGACCCTGTTATCAACAGCAACATTAGAAGGAAGACCCTTTTTACTTGGCCCTGCTGAGGAGGTGGCCTAGGAAGTAGCCATGCACGGAGCTCTAGGCAATGTAAGTGCTCTCTAGCTCCCCTTGAGGGTTTCTGTATTTCCGAGGGGTAGGGGTGGGGGTTCCAGATACAGCGTGAGCGGGCTGATCGTGTATCCATGGCTGGGATGGTCTCTGTCTGAGGAATACTGGGTACAGGCTGGAAGATTTTACTCCTGAGCATGTGATTGGCTTACCCTTGGATGTTGGCTGGATGACCAGACCTAAGCTCAAGGATACTGACAAGCACCAAAGCCTAAAACACCCGCAGGATGACCCCTAGAGTGACTCCTAGAAGCTGGTTCACATCATGAGGGCCTCATCGCTGCCCACAGTCAGGATTCACAGCACTCAGAACCAGCTACCTGCTTCCTGGAGAGTGTCCTGGTGGGCCAGGAGGAAGGTGCTGAGCGGGGAGGAGAAAGCAGGCTTCAGGGGTCCTGTACACCCTGTACCATTTTGCTTAGACTTGGTTTCTAATTGTCTTTTGTCATAGGTGAGACCTAGGGTGTGGTGCACACTAAGCAAGTATTTTACCAGAATGGAATCCAGTTCTTATTTTATTTTAAAATTTGTATTACATGTTTCCTTAATCTGTCTCTCCATCTCTGCCTCTCTGTCTCCTCCTTCCTCTTGTGCATACGCACACTTGAGCACGTGGATGTGTGTAGGTCAGAGGTTAATTTTCCACTATGTAGGTCTTGAATATTGAACTCAGGTCATCACCCACAATGGCAAGTACCTTTACCTGATGGGCTGTCTCACTGGCTACTTTTTTACTGTCAGGGTTTAATGGATGTGTGTGTGTGTGTGTGTGTGTGTGTGTGTGTAATAGATGAAAGAGCTTTGTCTAAACGATTGATAGTTTCTAGAGAAGGGATGGAGTAGATTGTTAAAGAGGTTGAGATGGGGCTGGAGAGTTAGCTCAGCCATTAAGAGCACTGGCTGCTCTTCCAGAGTACATGGGTTCAATTCCCAGCACCCACACAGGCAGTTTACAACCAAATAACTTCAGTCCCATGGGATCTGATGCCCTCTTCTGGCCTCTGTGAGATTTGCATGCATTTAGTGTACAGACATGACACTCAGGGAAAACTCCCATACATATAAAACTAAGCAAAACAAACAAACAAACAAACAAACAAACAAAGGAGGCTGAGGTCTTCATGGCATCTAGAAACTGAAGTGTGCAGCACCTTATATTTTACAGTATTTTGAGTCTGTGTGTATATGCCTTTAAAAGCCAGAAGGGGGAGAGCATCAGGTCTACTGGAGCTGGAGATGCGGGCAGCAGTGAGTCCTGTTAGGTGCTGGGGACAGAACTCAAGTCCTCTCAGGAGCAGCGTGTGCTCTTAGTCATGGAGCCATCTCTCCAGCTGTGATGACATTTTAAAGCCATGTACAGGGCTGGGAATAGATCTCAGTGGTGGAGAGCTTCCCACATTAGCATGTAAGAGGCCCTCATTTCCATTCTGTGTGCACGCGCGCGCGCGCGCGCGCACACACACACACACACACACACACACACGCATGTGCACGTGCACTTTTTTTTAGTTTAAGAACATAAAAATAAGCAAGTTGGTATGGTAAAGCTTTTGTGCTTCGGTGTGGGGCCACCCAAGGAACTGGGGTTTGATCCAGAACATTCTAGCTCTTAGGCAAGTCCCACTTCCAGCCATGACACGCAGAAGCAAGAAACACTTTGCTAGCCTGCAGGCTCACTGTAGCAGGGCCAGGCATCGTACTCGGTATCAGCAGGGGTGCCTTTCACCTTTGCTCACAGTACGAGAAGCTGAGGAATAAGATCATTCAGGCTGTCTTCAGTGTCAGTGGGAACAAGAACTTGTCCACGGAACTCTCTGACAGCTACATCCTGGAATCCCTGCAGGTGAGGGAGGTCAAGCTGTGTCCACCACCTGAAGCTGAGGGGAGAGGGGAGGCCTGGGCTCATGGACACCTGCAGCTGAGGGGAGAGGGGAGGCCTGGGCTCATGGACACCTGCGGCTGAGGGGAGAGGGGAGGCCTGGNCTCATGGACACCTGCGGCTGAGGGGAGAGGGGAGGCCTGGGCTCATGGACACCTGCGGCTGAGGGGAGAGGGGAGGCCTGGGCTCATGGAAGCCCAGCTCTCATCCTGCCTATGCCTTCCATGCACTGTAACCCCAGGACAGTCCTTGAGAGCAGGCTATCCCTGGGGATGGCTGTGGCAAGGAGCTGTAGAACCCGAGATACAGCCTCATGGAGGAGGGGCACTCAGCTACCCTAACCTGCGTCCCTGCACAGGGCGCGGGACGGGCTGCCTGTATTCTGGAAGTTGTCTGGCCAGCTTAGCTTCCTTGGTGGAGCCTCCTCTATAGAAGCTGCTGGGCCAGAGTCCTGGCACCGACTCCTCCCTCTTAGCCTCAGCCTTGCCAACTCCTATGGACCCCAAGGCAGAAGCTTTAGACGGGTCTGGGGCTGCAGCAAAATTAACGCAGGCTTTGGTGCCCATGGACTGGAGTAGTCACTGCCCACCAGCCCTTGGGTCTAATCCTAGGGCTGTGCATTTCTCTAAATTATAGGGTTTTTTGTTTTGTTTTGTTTTTAAAGGGATAGGCATGCCTACCCTGAAGGTATTGGGCACCAGAGCCCTGGGGATCACTGAGGTACCAGGCTGCTCTGGTTGTAGCCACATGTGACATAGGGTCGCATCTCACTAGTAGCCAATCTGTTCTCGAAGTCTAGGCCTTCTGTTATATTGCCCTGTGAGCCCAACATGCTGGCATTTCCCTGTAGCTCATGGGGAGTGAGCCTGGGTCACGGCTACCTCTGAGGAGCAGGACCCTGGGGACAGGCCTATGGCCTGTGTCTGCTGGTGGGGAGGGAAGTGGGACGGGGCAGAGTAGATGCCTGAGGCCCCATAACTCTCTCAGCTAGGAGTGAGGACAGAGCTGGGGAGGGACGGGATGGCCCTTCTGCACAAGATCAGACAGCTTTCTGGTCTGTAGGCATCTAAAGTGTTGACCAAAGGGGGTGGGTTTATAGTGAAGGTTAGGCACGAGCCTACTCCTGGGACAAGCACATTGTCACCTTCCACCCTGCCTCCTGTGACATCACAGCCCCGGCAGGGTCACACACTCCAGAGGCAGAGATCCCTGCCTTTGTTTTGATATGGGTTTGCTCTTGCCTGCTGCAGCAAGTCCGGGGTGGGGGTAGGGGTGGGGATGGGAGACCTCTGTGCAGAGCCGAGAAACCATCCACTGACTACATTTCTTGTTCAGAGGATCATCACGGAGAGGAGTGACTTCTACAGTCAGCTGAAGCAAAAGGGCGTGAAGGTTCCCCCACTACAGCAGTCAGATGTCTCCCTGCCCACCAAGATCAAGAAGATGGTATCCAAGTGACACGGCATGCCTAGCTGAGGCCAGGACCCTGCTGGCGAAGCCAGCCTATGTGGCTAGTTCTGTGATAGATAATTAAACTTTAGAGTTGGCCACCGTCTCATCTTCTCTGGTACCTATAGGACCTCATTCTCTGCACCTGAACCACCCAGGTCATGTCCCCTCCCACTGCACCCTCTCCTGGGCCAGAGGCTGGGTGCCCCCATGCTCCTTCAAATCCAAACTTCTGCTGGAGCATACTCTTGCCACTGGGGCCCCTTTGGAAGATGGAGAAAGGGTTGGAGGCAGGAGGTGGTACAGCTGCAGAGGACAATTCTCCCCAATCCTTGGGCTCCTGCCGCGTCTGTGGGTCCTGAAGTCTGTACCACGTGCTCTGCTCAATAGAGAGCTCACTCACCTGCTGGCTCTTCATCCACATCTTGCGCACTCACTCTTCTGCTACTGCAGCCCCCCTGCACTGGGTGCCACCAGTTCAAAGGGGCCATCTCTGTACCCAGGCTCTACTTGGGAGCACGGAACTGAGTCTGAGCTCCAGTCCGACTCTGAGAGGCTGGGAAGGACCTGGCGCCCTCTGCAGGCGTCTGGGGTGGCTCGCACGGTTCTGCAGCAGGCTGGGAAAAGTCCGAGGGGGGTCCGCCCCTCCTCATCTGGACTAGACTTCCTTGGCGGCTGTGACTGCAAGCTTCCCAGCCTGGCCTCCCTCCCTTGGCCCCGCCCTTCAGACCCTGCCCCCTCCCCGGCCTCGGCCCCGCCTCCGTCACCCCAGGGGGCTGGAGACGCTTCTCCTGCGTGCGGGCGGCCCTTGCGAGAGGCACAGGTGAGTCGCACTCGGCAGAGATCGCGGCTTCCCTCTAGCACAGCCCAGGGAGGTGGGCCTGGCAGCACGCCCCACCACTCCATGTCCTCCGGGGCCAGAGCTTCCCTGGCCGGAGAATTCCGGACTGGGAAGGGTTAGGGAGGCCTAACCACCCAGGGCTGTCAGGCCCGGAACTGCTGGCTTAGCTCCTGTCGGGGGGGGGGGGGGGGCGGCCCGGGATCACCCTTGGGGCCAGTTTCTTCCTTTCCTCTAGCTGACTGCTCCTCTCCCCGCCGCTGTTTTCTTTATTTAAGGCTCGAAGCACCAACTTTACCTCTCTCATCCTGGTTTGCCCTGCTGGGGAAAGGTCGGATCCACTGGCCAGACCCTGACAGTCTTCCTGAGCACTGGAGGCTTCAGACGCGCCTTTGTAAGTTGGGGTCTCAGAGGTGCTCCGTGGGCAAACCGGTCTAATGAGCAGCTGCATGTTGGAGTCCCTCCAGGGGACACTCTGTGTTTGAAAGGGCCTTGTAGGCCCTTCCTACTGCGTCTATGACAGATTACGGTGAAGGAAGCCTAGAGGAGCCTGGCCCAAAGAGCTCGCTGCTATCTGGAGGCCTGTCCAGCCAAAGATAGTCTGCAAATAACAGGATCCTACCACCTCAGGCTTGAACAAACTGGGGAGACTCTCATACCCCAAAGTCTACAAGTGGGCAGGTTTTGCTCTAGATTTAGACAGCCCTATTGAGGCGAGTGTTGCATGGATATCTAGACTGCATATGTGTGTGTAGCAGCTCCAGCCATCACTCAGGCAGGAAAGAGGTGGCTACTCTTAATTTTAGGAAAGCAAAAGTTCCCTCTCCCTACATTCCACTGTAGCTAGCTAGCACTTTGCCCACAACCCACAGCTGGTGACACTGTGGGTTTTAAAGGGGGGATTTGGGTCTTTAACCTGTCTCAGCCTAATGTGGCTGCCACAGGAGGAAGGGACAGCCCTGTGCAAGCAGCTGGCAGATTCTTTCTGAAACAACAGCCCACTCACACTCCAGCAACACTCTTGTCACCTCAGGCTGTCAGTCAGAGGCTCCACCAGAAGACTCAAGTGGCTGTTAAGACGGTGCCTTTCCTCCTCCCATTCAGCTGAGCATCCTGAGGTTCTGTAGACATTTCCTGCAGCCCAGTGGCCTGCTGTACCTTCAGGTACACAGGGTTATGTAGGAGGGGCTGTATCCCCATTGCCCCGGCTGCTGGGAGACAGGGTCCTGGAGCTGGGTGCCACAAGGGAACACTGGGTACCCAGTACCCAACTTTATCCGTATCTCACAGCCTGTACTTCTCGTGTGTGCTCTGTTCCCTTTAGGTAAACACGAGGTAACAGGAGAGGTCAGAGGGTAAACGACATGCTAGTGTCCACTATAAGCCTGTTGGCAGTAGGCAGGAGCAGCCATGCGTGGCGGTGATGTCACTGTGTCTGTTCTTTTCCCGGGGTGGCTGACCCTGGGGGAGTCAGGGATGGTTTGGTGCTAGGAACCTTTCTGCTCTGGACACTTGTGTGTCTCTACTTCCTGCCCATCTACAGCCCTCTGGAGTCCCTGTGCCCACAGAAGCCCTGCCTGACTCCTCTCAGAGGCAGCAGGTGGAGGAGGGGCTGGGGACTGCTGCTGCTGGGCCTCTTCCCCGGCTGGCCACCGGGCTGGCCGTACCAGACACCAGCCACTGCTCATCCCTCCCCTTGCCAGCCTCTCTGGAGAGCTGCTCCAGGCCTTATCTGTAGGGCTGGGGAGGAAGACGGTTATCAGGTTGTTGGCAGCTACACTTTCCTGGTCTCTGAAGGCTGCTCTGGCTGTCTCCCCTGATAAACGCCCTATGAGGTAGGAGAGCACCTCAGGCCGGTAAGAGGCCCCAGTTGTAATCGCAGAGGCTTACTTACATTCCTGAGGGTCAGGGCTGGCCACCACCCTGCCTCCCTGGGCTGGAATTCCTTATCAGGTTCTTCTGATGTGACCCTGAGCTAGTTTCTGGTTATCCTGGTAAATCCCTTCCCCTCCTTCCAGGCAGACCCTCCCCCATCAGCAGCTTCGGTGAGTCTGGTCTGATACCTGCCTCAACCCACCCTGAATGCGGTAGCTCCACCCCAGGCCTACAGCATGCAGTCCCAGGAGAGCGGTGTTCACTACAGCAGGTGGGACAGCAGCAGCCGGGATGAAGTCAGCATGACCATGTCCAGCTCAGAAGAGGCCTCATGCTATAGGAGGTACACTCCCAACAGGCCAGCAGCTCCCACTGACCTGACCAGCTTTGTTCAAGCCCAGCCCGCCCAGGTGCCCTTTGAGCAGATAGGCAACTTCCACCTCTAGCAGAGCGCTCAGGTCTGCCTCTGCCCATTTTTTCCCGATCTAGCCCACTGCTTCCCCACCCATGCCCACTCGGGAACCTCCCCGTATCGTTGGTGTGGGCTCACTGGCTGTTCTTATTCTAGGATCTCCCAGAAGCTGTGCTCAGGCAAGCTGGGGATAGCCATGAAGGTGCTGGGTGGAGTGGCCCTCTTCTGGATCATCTTCATCTTGGGTTACATCACTGGCTACTATGTGCACAAGTGCAAATAAATGCTGCCCCACTCCTGGCCCTGGGGATTCCCTCCCATGTACACAGACCATTTGTGCAGACACTCCTCCATACAGACCCCAGGGCATATGAAGATGCAGTCTGCACTGTCAACATGGCTCCCCATCTCCAGTACAGTGTAGACCCAAGCCTGAGACCCCAGCCCAGGCAGCCACCAGAGAGAGTCACACAGGCTGGAGACTAGGCTCAGCTCCAGCCGAGCAGCAGGGAACCTCCCCAGGTTGGGCTCTGTGCCCAGGGTGCCCCGATTCCTTTGGCCAATGCTCCATCTTCCCTAGCCTAGGGCCTACGCCCACTCCTAGCCGAGGTTGGGATGAAGGGTGGTCTGCGCAGGGGGCTTGGCAGCCCTCAGGGGTGAGCTTCTCCCTGTGGGCAGAGCTCCTGGTCCTTTAGGCCTTCCAGATTCCTGGTTGTGCAGGATGGGCCCTGAGTAACGATTGTGGCTATTTTTTCCAGGGCACAGACAGGGCCTTAGACCTTTTTATGCAGGGCACAGGGGCTTACCACCTCAGGGATGGCCCCGAGAGAAGCTGCGTGTCCTGCCGGCTGCCTCCCCACCAGACCCTACTCCTTAGAGACTGTAGACAAATCACTGCTGAAGGAACAGTGGGTGATGGACTGTCTCCACTAGCGCTGCCCAGCCAGGCGACTCGTTCCAGGCCTGACCCTCCTCCACAGCTCCTCCTGTTTGGCTCTGTCTTGGAATGTGCCCCTCCTGACTGGGCCTTCTCCCAAGAACATAGAGACCCAAGGGTCAGGATGTGGCTGGACCTGTTCCCTCCTTACTGGACCATGTGAGGACAAGGACCTGAACAAGGGTACTGTGACTCGATGGGGACTTTGGTCCCCTCTCCAGTGGCCTATGTAGAACTTCCCTGGACTACACCTTGTTCCCAGCATGCTGTGAAACGGGGCAAGGCTTGCAGGCTGTGGCTAGAAAAATGTGAGTTCTGCACACTGACCCGAGAGGGTGGCAGGCACAGGGGCTGCTGCTATCAGTGGCCAGAGAAAGGAGGCCAGAAGCTAACCCCCTACTGCTCCCTGGCCAGCAAGGCTCCTGGTTAGACCTGTCCTAAGCTTCAGTGGTCCTTGTGTGGGAGTTTGCAGTGGAGCCACCCCAACTGACCTGGACCTCTGTAGTACAAGCCTAGACCTCAAGTCTAACAGAGAACTCTGCCCCACCCCCACCCCCAGGCTCCAAATGAGGCAAGACAGTGGCAGTGGTGTTTTTTTTTTTTTTTTTTCTGAGACAGGCTTTCTCTGTATAGCCCTGGCTGTCCTGGAACTCACTCTGTAGACCAGGCTGGTCTCGAACTCAGAAATCTGCCTGCCTCTGCCTCCCAAGTGCTGGGACTAAAGGCGTGAGCCACCACACCCGGCTCAGTGGTGTGTTCTTCACCTTACTCCCTAGCCCTGAGCTGCCTGCCGCAAGGCAGGCATTGGGAGGAGGTCCCAGTGAAGAATCCCTAAGGCCTAGTGGAGCTCTTGTCAAGAGGTCATCTTTGGAGGTGTGTGGCAGGACAGGGCAGACATGGCTGAGCCAGGGACATGGGTGCAGTAGAGAGGTGGGACAGGAAGTAGCAGTATTTGATGCAGGGGGCACCACGTAGAAGGAATGGAATGGGAGTGCTCCATCCTCAAGGTTAGGGTCTCCTATAGTCCTGTACTCCTGGGCCACATCCTGCACTCTACACTGGGTCAGGTGCTCCCAGCGCTGCTCAGTGACCCCCATGGTCATGGTCACCCTGGTGGGGGTTTGGGCTGCTTTCCCATGTATGATGTCTGCTACACCCGAGGACTGGTGAACTGCAACACTGTCCTGGGAGACACACGCGCTACGGCTGCTGACGCAGGGATGCTGTTACCAAGGGTTTTTATTAGTTTTATTAGAACAAAGAGGCGTTCGGCTTGAATCTGTAAAAACAGTTTCAAAAATCTCAATGAATCTCACACCTGGGTTGTGCTGGAGGGAACAGCAGGAACTGGGGGGAGACAGGGTGAGCGAGGGCAGCTCCACCTTCAACACTTAGTAGATGAGTTCTTGCCACAGCCACTCAAAGGGACCTGTGAGTTGCCATGTCTCATGGAGAACAGCTCCCAGCTTTGTCCAGGGTCTGCCACAAGGAGCCTGGAGCTTCACTAGTTCTGACAGCTAACGGCTCTCCCATGGCCTTAGAATGAAAGCCGCAAACAACCCCAAACAGTCATTCTTTTACAGAAGGTAGAAATGGTCCTTTGAGGTTGGAGACCACCAACGAGAAGGTGTCAAGTGGGAAGGCTGAGGGTCTGGTTCTCTTCTCAGCCAGGTGGTAAGGCATGGGGCCACCAAGTCCTCTGTGCAGCTGCTGGGTCCTTAGGACCAAGCACTGTGGCTCCAGGAATGGCAGCTGTGTGCTGGTACAGATACGTACACATGCGCAGAGACACATGAGCAGAGACGGGATGTGCACAGCCAGCGGGACTTGCCGACATGGGGCTTGCAGGGCCATGTGTGCAGCACAGCTTCCTCAGCTACTGTCACAGTCCACAAAGCAGCCATCCTACCCACTCACAGGCGTGTCTGACTACACAGGACTACACGGGCACGGATAACTTCCGTGGCCAAGGCACAGATGTACCACCAGCACTCCAGTTCCAAGCATAGCTGTGGACGGCAGGAGCTGCCCTGGGAGCATGGCGGCAGCACCGTGCCTCAAACAAGCTCTACGAAGATTACACTCACAACATAATGTTCTCAACTGTCTTTGCACAGCTGATGTTAAAAAAAAAAAAAAAGCTATTAACATGTTGTAGAAAAATAAATACTGTTCAATAGAATGCCTGCTTTCAACCCGACTCTCCCCAGCACGGCCACAGGCCACATGATTCAGAACAGTTCCAGCAGCTACTGAGCGATCCATGAGGACAGGAGAGTCACATTGGAGCTACGATGATGACGCAAACTCACATTACCACAGTCACCTGGACAAAAGCAGACACCGTAAACCACCCAGAGAAACAGAGCAAAGAGTAACCAGTTACACAGATATCTACAGCACACCCACACCTACAGGAGCCACAGGCGGGCCTGTCAGCGGACCACAGCCACGTGGGGAGGGAGGGTGATCAGGTCGGTCTTGGATGGGTACACCACCTTCAAGCTCCCTTCCAGGTCCACCACTCGGACCTGTTCCACCACCAGAGGGCACTGTCCATCCTTCCCAGCGCTCAGATTCAAGTTGGGATCAGAAAGCCCACAGCTGGCATCAGCTTCTGTACCCGAGAGCACGTCTTCCTCTTTATTTTCTGAAGTGCTTTTGCTCAGTTCTGCCATTCTCTGAAAATGAAGATACCTTTTTAACAGAGAGAAGTGGCCCAGGAAGTCGGGCTGTAAGGAGTGGGGATGCCAAGCTGCCCCTCAGGGTCGGGGTCTAGGGCTGGACCTCTCACTCACCAGGATGAGGTTGTCCATGATGTCCTTACAGAGCTGCAGGCTAGTGGCACTAGTTACTTCCAAGAACAAGTTGCAGGTTGTTTTCTTAATCTTAAGAATTGGATTTCAGAAAAGAATAGTTATTGGTGTTGGGCTGCCAGCTGTTCACTGTGTTCAGAAGAATCTATAAGCAGAGCTAGAGAAGGCTGGAGGTGCAGCCTGCCCGCCTCGGATGCATGAAGCCTTGGGTTAAATCCCAGCACTGCATACACCAGGCACAGTGGTACATGCCTATTATCCCAGCTTTAGGGAAGTGGAGAGAGACATGATGGTCAGAAGCTCGTGGTAACTCTTAGCTTATAAAAACCTGTCTCCAATCCAACAGCATAGCCAAGGGCCCCAGCCCTCCTCTCTGCAGCTCTATCGTAAGCAGGCTACTGGGTGGTGGGCTTAGAGGACACGAGCAAATTTCAAACTCCAGCTGCCTACCTTTGTCTTCTCACTGTTTGTTATAGGAGGAAAAGAAATCACGTCTCCCTCGGCATCCACAAGACAGGGGTAGTTCTCCTTCCCGTCCAGGAGGTGAAGGTACCTGTGTGGGAGGGACCCAGGCAGGTGTGAGCCAGTGAGCAAGATGAGTGGAGGCAAAACTGCAGATGAACCAGGTGCAACATCAAAGGCCAAGTGTAGAGCCATGTGACACCAGAGCTGCCTTAGCCCAGCATCCTCTCCGGCCCAGAGACCCTGGAGGTAACGCTGGACAGAGGCCTTAGGTCTGACAACCCTGACTCTAACTGATGGTTGCCAGGAGCAAAAGACCCCTCCCCTGAAACAGGACACTGCCTGCCCTCCCTGCCCCCACTGGAGCCTGGTCCTTTTAGGACAGGGAGTCAGTTTCTCTTAGAAGGAAGTCTGGGGGGTGGTGGTGGTGTCCCCTCTCCATCTGGCTATTTTTGAGTTTTTGGCAGCTGTAGGGCTGCTGAGGTACAGCTGACATAGTGGCAGCATTGCTGACCCCTGTGCCGACACGGACCTGTGCAGCCCTGAGACGCTCTGCCTCTTCTTCTGCTTCCTCTGTTCCTCGGCCTCCAGCTGCAGCTGCCGCACTAGCTCCTTGGCCTTGGCCTCTCTCCGTCCCAAAGGCACAATCTGTAGGAGCAGAACCCCAGTTCATCCTGCTGCTAAGACCACCTTTGAGCATGAGGGATGCTGTGCACCTCTCTCTACCTCAATCTCTAGCTTGGAATGGGTCACCAACTCTCCAGATCAGGAAGCAAGAGCCCGAGGCCCATCACATGTAACACACTGGCTGGCTTCACTTCCAGAGACTCCTCTGGAGATGGGGTACATAACACTCAAAGTGCCTAGCTGAGATTCCCTTTAAACCTAGCTCAAAAACAACCGTTTCTAAGAACCTGCAATTGCTGACACGGCTGATGGAGATAGGATTTAGCTGCATGAGCTGGCTGACTCAGGCATGCAGCTGACACCTGAGCCCCTTTGCCCTGGGCCTCTAAGCCAAGAGCGTGCAGCAGCACTCTAACGAGTCGGCTCACACTATGGGTGTTCCGTAAGTGGGACATAACCAAAATCACTGGCTAAGTTGAAGAGCTGGCTAGGCATGGTGCCACATGCCTTTAATCTCAGCACTTGGGGGCAGGAAAAAAGATCTGAGTTCAAGTCCAGTATAGACAGGCCTACAGAGTGAGGCCATCTCACAGAAGTCGAGGCGTAAGGGAAGCACCCTCCAAACCCATCCCTGACAATGGGCATTGGCACAGCCATGCACTGGGTTCCAGAAAGAAGGCAGAAACTAAGTCCCCTATGCACTTGCTGTAAAATATCAGGTTAAGCTTCCCAGGCCCAAGCCCACCCCGAGAGTCTGCTAAAGCCAAGTGCAAGTGCAGACAGAAGAGGCGGGCCAGTTGGCACCTTGAGGTCCTCGGGTGGCCGGGCTGCATACAGCAGGGGTCCACGCACAGCCTGGAGGTCATGGGTCGCGATGGTCGCCGCTGTCCTCTTTTCGCAGAGGTCGTCGTGGAGCTTCGTCTACAGAGAACACAGCAGCTTCAGGGTCCCCGCTGTCCAGGGAGGGACCTTCACGGAAGCCATGGGCTTCAGGCTGCAAGTTCACCACAGCAAAGTGGCACCACCCGACACCTGTCTCCCAACCACGTACTTTTCTGGTCACCAGCAGCACCCTTCTCTTTAGTTCTAGAACACGGCACTTACATTTTAGAGAACTTTCATTTCAACCTATTACTTCATCTACAAGACAGACTGCAGGTCTATAGCTAAGCTGGGCATGGCTGGCGGAAAGGGCACCACTGGCTTCCTCCTGAGGTCTCACACAGCAACTGGTCTTGCTGGCACAGGCTGTACCTGTCTCTCCTAGGCACAAATGCAAAGATGTGCTTCTCATTCCTCAGGGGAGGCAGATGCCGAGGCACCTCAGGGAGTGGTCCAGCCAGCCTGACCCACTGAGAGCTCGCACGAACTCGTATGAGTGTGCTGTGACGCGAGGTGACTCACTGAGAGCTCGTACGAGCGTGCTGTGACACGGGGTGACCCACTGAGAGCTCATGAGTGTGCTGTGACATGAGGTGACCCGAGAGCTCACACGAGAGTGCTGTGACATGAGGTGACCCACTGAGAGCTCACATAAGTGTGCTGTGACATGAGGTGTCTCTGCTCATCCTCACCACCATCAGCCTTCCTTCCTTCTTTTGTTGTTGGTTTTTCTTTTTTAAAAGCTTTATTTATTTATTGTATGTAATTACACTGTAGCTGTCTTCAGACACTCCAGTAGAGGGNGTCAGATCTTGTTACGGATGGTTATGAGCCACCATGTGGTTGCTGGGATTTGAACTCAGGACCTTTGGAAGAGCAGTCGGGTGCTCTTACCCACTGAGCCATCTCACCAGCCCTTGTTGTTGGTTTTTCAAGACAGGGTTTCTGTGTCCTGAAACTACCTCTGCAGACCAAGCTGGCCTTGAATTAAGAGAGATCCTCCTGTCCCTGCCTCCCAAATGCTGGGATTAAAGGTATCTGCTACCACTGCCTGGCTATTATTATTTTGGAGATAAACTCTCTCTATGCAGCCTTGGTTGGCCTAAAACTCCCAGAGATCTGTTTGTCTCTGCTGGATTAAAGGTGTGTACTACCATGCTTAGAAAAAGGAGACAATTTTAACATGGTCTGCAGAAATTAGCAATGTCCCCTAATATCAAACATTGTCAATAAATTTATGTCCCAACTATGGTAACACGTGGAAGTGTGTGGAGGAACCACAGCCCAGCAGACACTTGACAAGGGTGAGCTCTGGGTACCAAGCATCTACAGGGATAGGCAATGGACCCTCTAAACCCTGAACTAGGGAAACAGACACAGAAACCAAACCGACTTTGCCTCCTGTCCCTGATGTCCCTGCCCCAATGGTATACCCAAGATGCAGACTCCCCAAATCTGTCTCTTGCATGCATGCCCACCCATGTCTGTCTGTCTGCCACGTATCCACCTCCAGCATGCAGCCTACCAAGTGTGCCTGCTGAATGCCTACCTGGGAGTTGAGAAAGCGACGGAGTGCATTTCCTGGCTGCAGGTCCATGCCTCTCACAATGGCCCCGACGATGTATGGGCGCACATCCCTGACCTCCGGGCTCACCCTGACTGTCAGGGGCGTGGGGTTCTCAGAGACATGCAAGACCTTGAGCATCAGCCTGGCTGAGTCTGCTACCTCCTCCTCGCCCTCCCCGCTTTCCCGACGCTGCTTCCGCTCTCGCCTCTTCTTTCTGTCCTCCTTCTCAGAGGCCTCTTGCCGGCCCTTGCTCCGGCCGCCACGGCCACCAGCACGAAGGTACTCTAGGATGGACTTGGTCTGGCAGCCACCCACCATCTTCTCCAGGCGCTTGTCTCGAAGCCTGTTCCCTCGAAAGTTGATCTCTTTGAGCTTGGGGCAGTCTGCCAGCTCAGCAGGGATCTCCATCAGCTGGTTGTTGGAGAGGTCCAATGTCTGCAGTGAGAAGGAGAGTCAGCCAGGCCTGGGCAGGTGGACAACATGTTCTACTGGGGTCCAGTCCCGAAGCCGCAGGCAGGCTAGTCCACTGGTTACTCGCATGGCCACAGCTGCCCGCTGGCACGCCCCTCCCCCCCTTGGTTCGCAGAGGCAGCCAATTCAACATGTCAGGCTTACAATTACAATGCCAAACACTCAGACCTATCAGCAGGCTAGGGAACAGACCAGGGCCCTTCCAGTCTCACACAGGCTCCCCAAATGGTGTCCAGCTATTGCTTCAATAATGACAAAACAGCAACACCAACAAACCCTCTCCCCACACCAAGCACGACATCGCCAGGGGTACACGGCCCCACTGCTGTATTTCGTAAGATGAGGGTGGACGGGAGAGAGGTAGCAGTGGTTATACCACACACACAGTGCCCAGGGGTCTGTGGGAAAGAGCTCCCTGCCGCTAGTCTACTGGTGGACAGATGTGCTGCTTTCAACACAGTGGAAGGGTGTGCTTCCCTATAACCATAAACGCCCCTTTCTTAGGTGGCAGGGACTCTGGTCTGCCTTATTTTTGTTTTACACTGAGCACCGACCACTCTGAAGGAGCCAGGGAGAGGTCTACAGCGACCACAGGTGACACTTCTGCACTCAAACACAGCCTGTGGCAGCTGAGTCCTAGGAACCTGGGTGTGGAAACAGGAGGATGGCTGTACAGGCCTGACTGCTATGACACTCGTCTGCTCTGGTGGTGCAGCTGCTCAGCCTCTCCCTCTGAAGCAAATGAGAAGGAATCTGTCTCAAGCCATCAGGCTACTTGGTGTGGAGAAGACACAGGACAGAGGGGCTCTGGACATACCACCAAGGTGCAGCAGGAACTCAGGAGGCAGAGGACAACTATAAAAGCTAAAGGAGAAAAGCATGAAAATGAGGGACACAGCCCTTGAGGGGAAGAGGCCAGACAAGAGCAATGCCTGATAGGTGAATGTAAGGCAGGTTACCCTGCAGGGGAGTCACCAGGAGCAAGCTCATCAAGTGTCTCAGTGTGCTGACTTAACTGGGACCTGCCACATAAAGTTAGACGAGCATTTTCCACGGTGCAGTCATCAGCCTCAGATGAGTCTGGGTCTCAGATCTGTATCCTGCGCCTGACACCAGGTCTTCATAGACCAACTTCCACTGGAGGCAGAGCCTACCCTTTCAGGACCTAATCTGTTTCCTGAGTAACTACTCTGGGGACCACTGTGACATTATCAGGAACCAAGTAATTGGGAGGGGGGTCTGAGCCAGACTAGCAAAATCTATACCTTCTTCCCAACCCTGTGAGGTCACCAGTCCAGAGGACCTGGCTCACCAGAGGCATGACCGATAACAACAGTCCCAGTGCCAGTTGAGCATCTACCTGGGGCCCTGTGAAGACAGCAGCAAAGGTGAAGAGTGAGTCGGAGAGAGGCAGGTGGGTCTTGCCACACAGAGGCACAGGGTGAAGCATCCTGGTGAGAAAGGTGATGCTTGCCCATGTTTACCCAGCCCTCAGTGCCTAGAGCGGCAACTTTGTCATGGGAGTGGGGCCAGGGTTCCAAGGTGTGATGGGCAAGCACAGACGTGAAGCCTTTTGGGCCCTCCTGGGTGGAAGGCAACACCACCAAAGGCTGAAGCAGGGTGGACGTGCTAGCCTCGTCCCAGTGCCCACGGGAAGCTGTGAATGCTGTGCTCAGGCATCTGTATGCCTTGCAGGGTATGCTCAACACCTTACATCAGAACTTCCAGAGGAACACAAACCCCAGCCAGTACAGTGACAACCAGGGCTGCCTCTGCTGGAAAAGGGATCATAGCATGGCGGTGAGGGCCATGTGAGACACATGCAAAGGGCTTCAGTCTCAGAAAGCACACCATGTCAGTGACTGATACAAAGACATGCACCATATTAGAACAATCATCAGCCTTCCAGGAAAACCAAAATATCTACTACATAGGAAGGCAGAACAGTGTACAGCCTGTGTCATACCCAAGCAAGGGGATGCCTATAAAATAGAGGGCCAAGGTACCTCAGGGAGTCTCAGCCTGTAGACTTGCTGGAGAGAGAGAGAGAGAGAGAGAGAGAGAGAGAGAGAGAGAGAGAAGAAGAAGAAGAAGAAGAAGAAGAAGAAGAAGAAGAAGAAGAAGAAGAAGGAGGAGGAGGAGGAGGAGGGGAAGGGAGGGACAGGTGTCTTAATTAAACACACACACACACACACACACACACACAAATACTAGCAAGGTGAGCTCTGATCTCTCAAGAGCAAATTTCCTTGCCAATCCATCATTGGGAAAGGGCTGCATAAACTCAAGGATGAGAAGATACACAGACTGGTGCTACCAAGAATACAGAGGGTAGGGGGTGTGGTAGGGGGGCTGACATGGCCAGATGACAGGACTGGACTGTGGAGATCTTAGAGTGGAGTGAGGTCTGGCTGTCGCTTTGCATCTTCTGCCTTCCCATCCCTCACTCAACACACAATGAGCACCTGGTGGGCGTCAGGCACAACGGGAGCCTGGGACCACAAAGAAACCAATCTCTTACACAAGGCAGTTCCGAAGGTGTGCTGTTGGCTTTGGATAAGCACTTCAGCTTTCTATGACCCCGCCCTCTGAACCTCTGAAGGCTGTTGTTATGAGTGAATATACGCCAATTCCAGTTCTTTCGTGATTTTGTGCCTTGTCTGGACGCTCAGCATTTTGGAAACCCGATCAGTTACACACACACGCACACGCACACGCACACGCACGCCACACCTGGCTCTCTGCTGTTGAATTTCTTCCCACATGAGAAGCCTAATATTGATAACCTTTAAACTGCCACACGAGCAGAGACCTCTGAGCTCGCAGGTCTGAGAAGTGAGAGGAGACGGACCGGCTGCGGAGGCAAAGACATCCTCCGAGGAGGGACAGCAGGGCGCGCGTCCCCCTCCCCTCGGGTCGCACTGACCTTGAGCGAAGCGAGATGCGCGATGTCTGGGCTGAGCTCCCGCAGGCAGTTGTCGGCAGCCGCCAGCTCGCTGAGCAGGGGCAGAGCTCCCGGCCGGAAGAGCTCGGGGGGGAAGGCGTCCAGGCGGTTGCCGGTGAGGTTGAGGCTCTGCAGGCGAGGGGCGCAGCGCGCCAGGTCGGCGGGCAGCTCGCGCAGGCGGTTGCCGCTGAGGTTGAGGCTCTGCAGCTGCGGCAGCCCGGGGGGCTCCGCGGGGCCCAGGCCCTCGCCGGGCGGCAGCGTCTCCAGCGCGTTGCCGGACAGGTCGAGCACGCGCAGCGCGGGCAGCGGCCCCAGCTCGGGGCTCAGGCCGGGCCCCAGCGCGTTGCGCCGCAGCACCAGGCTGTGCAGCTGCGGGAGGCCCTGCGCGAGGCCCGGCCCCGGCGCGCGCAGGCTGCCGCAGCCGCTCACCTCCAGGTAGTGCAGCAGCGGCAGCGTGAAGAGCCGCGGCGGGAGCCGCCCGCCCGCCGCCTTCACCCGCTCCTCCAGCCCGGGCCCGGTCAGCAGCAGCTCGCGCCGCCGCTCGCGCTCGGCCAGCTCCAGCTCCGGCCAGGCCTCGGACGCGGCCATCGCCGCCGCCGCCATCGCGCCGCCCGTGCGCCGCTTCCGGAGTGCGGCGCCGCACTTCCGGCGGGCGCCGGAAATGACCATAGAGAGAACACGCGCTCGCCAGAGAGTCTCGACGCAGGGGTTTGTGGGACGGGTGTGCGGGGCGGCTCTGTTTTGAGCCTCAGCGTCATCCTGGCTGTGTAGTGTGGATGCGGAGGGTCCCGTAGGTTAGGTGGTCACCTCTCCCACCACCCAGATACCAACTAAAGACACGATTATTCTGGGGTTGTAGCTTAGTTAGTAGAGCGCTTGTCTGGCATGCATGAAGCTCTCGGTTTTAGTCCCAGCACAACGTAAATAGGGTATGGTGGTGCACACACCTGACACCCCAGCGCTCAGCCGGTCGAGGCCGGATAAGGAAGGAATTCAGGAGCCGGGCGGTGGTGGTGGCGCACGCCTTTGATCCCAGCACTTGGGAGGCAGAGGCAGGCGGATTTCTGGGATCGAGGCCAGCCTGGTCTACAGAGCGAGTTCCAGGACAGCCAGGGCTACACAGAGAAACCCTGTCTCGAAAAAACAAAACAAAACAAAGGAGTTCTTGGCTTTATAGCAAGTTTGAGGTCAGCCTGGGTGAACGAGACCATATTTCAAAAATAATAAAACAGACAGGCAACGAGAATTAATATGGTATACTGGAACAAGGTGTATGGGGTGGGGGGGAAGATAAAGGGCTCCAGAGCGCCCCCTTCCCCAGGTCTGTCTTCCATAAGCCTTGGGACAGGCAACAAGAGGTTGATAGAAACCTCAGCCTAAGGCTCAACCCCAGTATTGGGGGTCGGAGGACAGGAGCAGTCCAGGGCCAGGGTGTGATCCAACCACCTTAATTATGTTTTAGTTTTGTAAGGTAATGGCGGAGGTTGAAGTTGTTCTATCTGCGGTCTTCCTTAGAAGACAGAGCTAACAAGTTTCCATAGTTACTAATTAATGCTCCAGGGTGAGGCCCTGTGGTTAGAAGTAATGGGCCAGGACAAACTCTCTGCATTGCAACTGGAATGCAATTGGCATTAAGATAGTATGGAAGGCAGGCACATCTGTGGAGCCTGGAGTATGATTAATAATCTTATTTGTGGTTTGCTAGGGAACTGTACAGGAAAACCCAACCAGGGTGACCGGGGGCAGGAGACAGTCATGGTGCTTATGACTGGATGGCTGCAGTTATGTCAAGCATAACCCATGTAAATAGGAAGCCCCCCCCCGCCCCCGACACCATCAAGGGTCTTTAAAAGAGAAGCAGGAGAGAAGGGAGCAGAAAGATGAACAGCGACAGCTTCAGTCTGGAGTTGCCATAGAGACAGCCCTCAGATTTGGAAAAGACAAGCAAATGGCTTCTACACCAGGAAGGAATGGACCTCATGCATGTCTTAGCCCATGAAGACTTGTACCAGACCTCAGTGCAACAGGACTGTAAGGTGAAGTCTTTGTGTTGTGGGAAACCACTAGAGTTGCGCTAACTTGCCAAGGAAGCATTGCTGTTGTGTATTCAGAAGCAATTATACTATCCCCATCTTGGGTTTTAGACTGGGCTGAAGGTGTGGTGTTTGTTCTTTTACTAACTGTTCCTGAAGTGAACTAAGTGGAAGAGTTCTCTGGAAGACACAAAATCTTTGTTGACTGTACCTTGAAAGTCTCCCCCCACCCCTTTTTGGTCAGAGCCCTCTAACTGATCTTTGGTCAGAGCTCTTCCAGTACTTGTGACTTGAGAAGTCACAAGGTGTTGTGAATTCATTCTATGGGATGAATTCTGTGTTCTGTACACACCTTAGCATCTTTCAGCTTCTTGGTAGTAAACAACTTATTCTGACAGAACTGTGAAATTCAACCCTTGCCCAGCAGCTGGAGAAACCCAGGATTCAATTATCTCAGCAGAATTCTCCGTTCTGCTCATAGACAATAAGCTCATTTTAAACACTATTTTAGAGACCCGCTCTCCCAAGCCTTTCTCTTTCCTCAGCAAAAGCAAGGGCAGAGCTACTCTTACCACCAACTTCAGAGTGATCTACAACGACCCCACCTCTTTCCAGGTAGGGCTGCATGTAGCCCAGGCTAGCCTGTAATTAACTTATCACCAAAGGATGCCTAGGACCTTGAGATCCCCCGAAAGTGCTGGGAGATCATCAATCCTAGGGTTTTGTGCACACTGGGAAGGCAAGCTGCCAGTTGAGCCCCATCTCCAGCTCTATAATTGCTTGCTTTTAAATTACAACTTTGAGCTGTGCATAGGGGTGCTTGCCTTTTAATTCCAGCATTGGGAGGCAGAGGTGGGTGGATCTCTGAGTTCAGGGTCAGTCTGGTCTATACCATGAGCTCCAAGGAAGCCAGGGCTGCATAGTTAGATCTGCAGGGCTGGAGAGATGGCTTAGTGGTTAAGAGCACTTGTTGCTCTTGCAGTGGACCTGGGCTCAACTCCCAGTACTTACATGGTGCCTCCTAACCAACTATAACTCCAGTCCCAGAGGATCTGGTGCCCTCTTCTGACCTCCAGGGTCACAAGGCACACACGTGGTGCAAAGCACACATATAAAGAATGTAATAAAAAAAAGTGTATGTAAAAACTGTGGTGGCAACTCTGAAATTTTGGCTTCTTAAAAAACATACATACAGAGAGAACTATTAAGAATACGGTTTTGCTCCAGTCCCAGGTGTGGGGACCTGGGCTGCTTTGAACTGTCTGCAGCAGCTGACCGTCATTTGCCTCGCGCTCTAGCAGAGGTGTGGTTTTGCCAGCTGCAGATAGTTTCTGATTGTGTGACATTTTGAAATTCTGGGGACTTTTCAGAGGGGAGAAAATGGGGTGAGTGGCTGCTGGCCACTCAGGGGCTGGCTGCAGCTCGCTAGGAGTCGCGCTCAGGGAAGAGACAAGAAGAAAGAGATTAGACTCAGGGCTTGCGCTCGCTCTCCCCCCACCACCACACACACCCTTCTACCCTCTCTCCTATCCAAGGGAACAAGACTGGGGGGATAAAGGGTGGAAAGAGGACAAGCCCACACGTAGCAAAGCCAGGCTAAAGAAGGGTAATAAAAGTGACAAGATGCTGAATCATCTTTACTGTATTAGTGTACTCAAGGCAAATTAGCACATAAACCCTCAAACAGCAACAATAAAAATATATTATTCTATACCTGAAATAAAGACAAATAGAAAACTATGTTAAAACATTAAAAAGTTGCAAATTTTCATTAAAGGTATTTACATTTGTATTCTAGTATTAGATATGACACAATTCTTTTAAATTAAATAGAATCTTTTATGAAAATAATATAAATAAATATTAAATATCCACAATGTAGCATACGTGAAGCTTTGAGGAGTGTTCCACTTAGATACTGTGAGTGGCTGGGTGCGCAGCTCCTTCCCTGAATCAAGCACAGTGAGGTGGAGCTTTGCGGCTGCCAACACTGCCAGTCACCTCTGCGGAAACTCATGATTCTGTAATAGGCAAAACACGAGAGCTAAAAATGAAGGATTCTTTTTTGTCCTGTTTTAATTTTGAGCCAGAGTCTCACTCTGTAACCCAGGCTTCCTTTGAACCTCTGGTGAGCTTCTAATTTCAGCCTCCCAAGTGCTAGGAGTACAGGTGTGAGCCACCATGTCAGGCTAAAAATGAAGGGCTTTACAGTATCTCAAGGTTACAACACACAGAAGACATTACAGGCATCTCCCACTGTTCTATTTCTGAGGTTAGCTTTGCATTATTTTCTGTACCTTAAGGCAGGCAGGAGACACTGCCAGCATCTCTGGCCTGAAGGACCGCCTTATTATCCCTTGGCGCCTGTGCTTTGCTCTTAGTCATGCCCACTCTCTTGCCTATGACAGGATCCTCCTCTTGACAGATCCTGTTCCACTTGACACTCTTGAGTCAAGCACAGTAGGAGCTGTTTGCCAAAAGCAGGGGTGAGTCCCTGGGGTTAATACCCAGGGTGCTTGCTGCTTGGGCACATGGACACTTTTATGGATTCTGTTTCACATGGTTGGAAATTTTAAAGAAATATGCCCTAATTTTATAATACTTGTTTTCTCAATCCTACACATTTCAAAGGGACAGCAGGAAAACCGCAGGAAGCAGGATCAGTGCAGGCCCCGAGTGGGCCTATCCTCCAGGGACAGGAGGGACGAGGACGTGGGTGTTTCCAGGTGGGTGAGCTGCTGACAGCTGTGTCCTGAGGTCTGTGTCACTGTTCAGTGAAGCACTTGTGAGTGGGCACTAGGAAGGACTTGGGAATGTGGGT
The DNA here is from genome assembly GCF_900095145.1 of Mus pahari. Lineage (NCBI taxonomy): Eukaryota > Metazoa > Chordata > Mammalia > Rodentia > Muridae > Mus > Mus pahari. Next base: position 104,914,668 of record NC_034595.1, on the reverse strand, counting down.
TCAGTTACATCACAGGAGGTGACAGAACTGATTCAGAGGCTCTGGGCCAGCAAGGTGTGTGCGACTTGTCTTTGTGGGCTAGACAGATGTGGATGGCGTTCATTTTGTCATAAAGAAAACTGAGGCTTGCAGGTGGGCTGTGTCAGGAGTGCATAGGATAACCAGGAACACCATCCAGAATCCATTCATTCAGGACTCTGCAGCAGGGTCTGCACCCACCGAGGGAAGGCATTGAGGCAGGGTGGTCAGTGGGACCACAGGGACAGGTGCACACAGGGAGCACCAGGCAGTGTGCATGGGAGGGACCTGCTCTTAGAATGGCTGTCTTTTGCTTGATTCCTTTATTGCTTGTTGTTATATATGGTGTGACAACCTGGCAGACAAAACCATGAGAGACAGCACAGCAGGCTTGTGGGTCTTCTCTGGCCACCAAAGCTGAGCTCTGTGCAAAGCCTGATGTGTGCAAGACACCAGTGTGCTCCAAGTTTGGGGTGTATCTTCTCAGCAGTAAGGGAAGTGGTGTGCCTGTGGTGTCCTGAGCACTGACACAGGCCCAAAACTGTGGCCACATTGGAAAGGGCTCTTTGGTCATAACGTACTGTTCCCACGAGAGTAGACACTGGGACACAAGAGGCCAAGGGATAGTGGGCACGGAGCCCTGCATCACCATACCAACACACATGGCTTAGAATGGGGAACCTTGCACAGCCCGTCAAGAGACAGAACTGAACACTCTGTCACCGTCTCGTGTACGTCCTGCTGGAGCTCTTACTAAGGCCCCCCTTTGGGGTGGGGATCTTGCTTCCGACCTTGGGTACTGAGGTGCTTGGCTTTGCTGCTGCCGGGCCTTTCCCTGCAGTAGAGACAGATGCACAGGGCATAGAAGCACGTGAGAAGAGGACTCTTGTCTACAGACCCACAGTGACAGTGTGATTGCAGGGAGTACCCACCCTGGGATATAGAGAAGACAAAGGACAAAGGCATGGCAGCTATGGGGACCGTCACCAGCCCCGGTGAGCTTCAGGAGGCATTTGTGGGGAGCAGCCATGCCCTGCTAGACTTGGAGAATGGGGTTACTAGGTCAGCTGGACTTGGACATATCCACGATGCATTTCACATGAGCTGGAGCACAATATGAGAACCCTGTATGTGGCTATGCCTCACCTTGCTGCGGGGCTGTAGCCTTGTAGAGAACATGTGTCTTTCGCAGGTTCATTGTGCAGCCAGCAGGGCCCATCAGATGAACCTTCCATGCCTGCAAAAAAGAGGAAGCATGATGCATTAGTCTGGTGCCTCCAAGGGACCTGGGGTGGTGCCAGAATAGACCACCCACTGGTCATGATGAGAGCGAGGTTCTAAACCAGCAAGAAGCTTGGAAGCATGGTTCCTGCCCGTCCTTGTCCTTAGGACCTGAGTCTTACAGTCTGGTGAGCCTGCATGTCACAATCCATCCTGGATGACTAGAACCCAAGTCCTATGACCAGGAAGATGTATTCTGTCAGCTGCTAGGACGCACTAGGCAGTGGGCCCTCCCTTCTTGAGCTTCGGTGAACACATAGGTTGGCTAATGGCTCCATTGACAGCCCAGGAGCCCATGAATGAGAAGCCAGGGAGTCCCAGTCTGCCCAGGCCCTGAGACTGGAAACCATGTGGTGGTAAATGGGCCTTGTCACACAAGGTAAATGGGGTGTGTGTGCTGCACAGCGCAGACGGTCACAACAGGGAAAGCAAGCAACAGCTGCAGACAGAGAGAGGCGTGGCAGATGGCAGGCAGGGAGGGGAGAAAGGAGGCAGCTGTTGGCTGGTTCAGTGATGTTCCACGTGGAGACCAGATCAACAAGGCCCAGGGAAATGAGAAAAGTGGTGGGCAGTCGGGAGTGGGACTGGTCCTCTCAGCACAAATGCGCTGGCAGCCTCATGCCTGGAAGCAGTTCTCAGAGCATCCTTTCCACAGGCTTGAGGAAACCATCCATAGAACCCAAGCCCCAAGCCCTAGGAGATGAAAACAACACATCCAAGTGTGTTCAGACGGACAGCTACGTCCTGGCTCCAGAACAGAGCCTGGCTCTGCTCACTCATCCCCTGCCTTGGGCTCTAACAGGATTCTGACTCTGGTCAGCCCTAGGTACCAGATAATGGCAGAAGGGGCTGCACTCACCAGCTCCATCGTTGTTCAGGCTATCCTAGGGTGGACACAAGAATTTTGTGTCCTTAGGGCTTCTGAGGTTGGTGAGGCCACAGAATTGGGGGAAGGGACATGCTGGGATGCCAGGAAGACAAGTTAAGAAGGGTGCATTGGCTGGGTGTGGACAGGACACAGCGGTGTGCACTGATGGGTGTCACATGTAAATGTCCCAGTTCTGCCCAGTGTGGCTGAGCAGCAGTGGCCTTCCCTGTGCTGAACACTAAGGTCTGCAGAGACTACCACACCCCTTAGCAGGACAGCTGATTCCTGGTCTGGGCAGAATGTTCCAGACTGGAGGACACTACCTGAGGCTATGAGTCAGCTCTAGAGCTTCAGGAGCCCAGGTGAAGAGACCCTTGGTGTCCAAAAGCCATCATCCATAAGGGCAGGGCTGGCCATGGCTTCATACCCACTGTGATCCATGAATTTAGCCAAGATGCTAAAGCAGATAACCTGGTGAGCAGGCCTGCCATTCTTAAAGCTGCCAGTGTGTGTATCTGTTCCCTTCTATCCTGCATGGAAGGAAGCTCCAGAAGCAGGAGGGGAGATAATTGGAAAGGAAGTCCCTGAAACTGATCAGACTCACTAGGCCCCTTCCTCCCAGGGTAGCCAAGCCAAACTGCAAAGAAGACTCTGAGACCAGTTCAGCTGCTGAAAGAAGCAGAAACCAGCCAAACTGCTTGGAAGAGGTTTTGACTAACCTAATCACGTAGAAATCACTCTCCAGCTTTTGGAGCTGCTTGCAGGCTCTGCAGCATGCTCCAGGTCCCCAGCTTCTGTGACCTGTCACCCATGCTGGAGTGGGCTTAGCTGAGTCATATTTCTTCTGTAAGTAACTCTCTACCTATAGGAGTTATAATCCTTTTAAGCTATCCCAAAACAACTCATGGTTCACCAAGTTGGACTCTGGTGGCACCTGCATTGTTGTGGGATTCCCTACCTGTAGTAAAAAAATAGATGTGTGTTGTGTCTTCCCAGAAAAAGTCTCCATCACACAACACTTGTGATGAAGAAAGGGTGACAGGAAAGAACGTTGAACTCTATAGCATCTCCTGGAGCAGAGGTTGAGCTAAGAGCAGGCCTCTGGAGCTGCCTGGCATGGAGCCACTGAAGGGACTTAGTCTGAGCATGGCAAACATGGCTCTGACAGGTCTTGCCTTTCTCCCCCATTCCCTGTCTTGCTAAAAACCATTAGATTATCGGGGCAGTAGTGGTGCACACCTTTAATCCCAGCACTCAGGAGTCAGGGGCAGATGGATTTTTGTGAGTTTGAGGTCAGCCTGGTCAACAGAGTGAGTTCCAGGACAGCCAAGGAACCCAAACCAAAAACAACCATTAGATTACATTCCTAAAGCTAGACACCAAGTTCTAGCCCCTTATTTGGCCACTTCCTCCTCCTGAGGTTGACTACCAAGGTCTAACTATCAAAACACTGATGTCCAGCAATCAAAAGCTCCATGTCTCACCTAATTCACAGGCCTAATTAAAGTTTAAACACCTCATCCTAACACAGAGCTTTCCCTTTTACATTTATAAACTGCCAGTTGCCTATGGGCCACATCTGTCTCCCCTCTATCCAGAGACAGTCCTTAGTCTCCCCTTCCCCGCTATTAGTTCCCTTCCCTTCTCTCTCTCCCTTCATCTCCCGGTTTTGTCCCTCATCCCTGCTCTCTGTCCCGCTGGGATGAATGCATCTCCTCTGTGCTGAGAGTATGGACTTGGGAGTCCTGTGCCCACTCTGAGGTTCCCCACAGGCACCGCCACTGGGCTGGGCAGACAGCCAGGAGGAGCAGGTAGATCCATGGTTACCTCAGGCCCTGCGTGCAGACCCAACACCAGAGGCAAACAACATGCCAAACCCCATCTGTGTCACCATGCTCCTTACACAGGACAGGGAGAGCACAGAATTGTGGGAAGAGAGCACAGATTTGTGGGAAGAGATTCTTTACCACCATGGGGCACATTCTGTAAATCCAAATGGCTAACAGGCTACAGACTGACGATGATGCTGGGGAGCCTGCTCCACACATGAAGGCCATGACCAGGAGGGTCATGTCACACAGTCACGTCACATAGCCACCATCTTAAGAGTCTGTCTGTCGTCCAGCACCCCTGTTGCTCCCGTTGTCACAGCTCAGGCCCCCTCACCTCTTCTCCAGGAGCAAAGTTCTCATGACACAGGGGACAGTGGTTTGCCACCTTCTCTGGCTTGGCAGCTGCAACGATTTCAGTAAAAAGGACTTGGTTACTTGGATGAGCCTGCTGCAGGGAGGAAGGGTGCATCTCCTCCCGCGGAGCCCATGCCTGACCGTGCCGGGGAGGTCTCGGGTGGCACTCACGGCTGCACTCCTTAGTTTTGATGTGCCCAGGAAGTTCCTCCTTGGGGATGGCCTCGCTGCAGCGGGGGCACTTCCCGAATCCGTCCCTTTTGTCACATTCTGTCAGCAGGTGTTCTGTCAGGCTGGATATCTCAACCACCTGTACCCAAGAGAGAAGGCAGAGTGACTTCCATGGGGGCAGTGCAGGACCCACAGACCAGGGCAGCTCTTCTGGGTCCTTCTGGGCTTTAACTCTCAGGGCTCTGCTCACACTCTTTGTAGAGACCCAGTGTCCTGTTTGCATCACCATAGTGCCATGAAAAGGCCATGGCAGGGGTGGGACTGCAGTTGATTAGACTGTCCACTGTGGCTCTGGGTTCAAATTCTGGTTCCAAGTACTTCTTACAATGTGCACATAAATAGGACTATCCCATCTGACACTCAGTAGGAATACCTTCCACACAGCCACAGCACCACACACTGCTGCAGAGGCCAGCTGTCCACCTAGGGCTTCCAGAATCTGTGCTGCTAGGTGGAGGATTGAGTGTGACAGGGTGGCCCTACCCTCTCACATTCTTCCTTTTGTGCACAGGGGAGGCCCCACCCTCTCACACTCTTCCCTGTGGCAGAGGAAGCAGAACACTCCCCATCTTGTCCTCCTTGGAAGAGGGAGGCCCAGAGCAGGAGAGAAGCAGAGCAGGGTGTGAATCCTAGGAAGACTGGTAGGGGACCATTCACAAGATAGCAGGGAATTAAAAGACAGAGATGGCAGGCAATAAGGGAAGACAGGTCAGGTGCCTAGCAAAGATGGCGAGTGCCCAGTGGACAAGGATGCCCACCCCAGTTATGGGCAGCGAGTACACGTAGCATGGTGAGAACAGAGGCGTGCTCTCTCTCATTGCTGTGAGCTGTAAGGTGGCCAGGACTCTGCAGGGCTTCCAGGTACTGGCTCAGTAGCGAAAGCCTGCCCAACAGGACCAGGCTAGACGTGCAGCCAGTGTGGTGCTGTGGTCATGATCATGGCCACTGTAGAGCATAGATGGATATGCTCATCATGAACCCATTGTCATGGCAACAAAATTATTTAAAAAACAATACAGTGGAAGCCTGATATATGGTAATCAATGGAGCTGCAGCCTCAGCTGAGCTCCCCCCATCATTCCTGCCCCTGCCCCTGAGCTGCATTGCCATCCCGAGGAAGTTCCGGAGTAGCACATAGGAACTGGAAGGCTAAGTGAAGGTGACACTCCACTGGTGCCAAGAGCCGTCTAGGATAAGCTAAAAACTAGTGGATGATCTTCCTGAGATGGTTCTGCCATAGACTAAGATCTACAAATGGATTTGCTTCTATAGGCAGGGCCAAGAAGATTAAATCTGAGGAAAGATTCCTGCTATTAATATGTTATAATTAAATATATTACAACTGCTAGGTATTGACTCATCTTTTTGAGCAGATTTCTACATGTCTTTGAAGATGTACTATCTTCTAGTGATGCAATATAGACAAATAGATAATGATGATTCTATAGAATTCCTGATTTGATTCAACTAATTTTAGGGAGAAAATTTTTAGAGATGGTCTTAGTTGCTAGAAAGATGTAATAAAGATGGAATCAAGAATACAATGTGACCACTCCTCATAATAGTAAGTAAAGACTGCATAATAAGAAATATAATGAGTTTTCATAATTACTCTAAAAGGAGAAATTGACTTGGGGCAATTTGTGTTCAAAGAAAACCCTTTAGGTCCAAGGATAAAGTCACAGGTGTACACTATGATAAGGGAAGGCCATGTAAAAACTGTTGCTTTGAATTTATAATGAGTATATTATAATGAAACACTGCTTTGAATTTAATATCAACATTTTTCTGTAACACCCATTCTATGTAACATTTAATCTCTCTAAAGAACTTTTTTGTCTAAGAAGGTATAAAAAGACAAGAGAAAAGAAATAAAGTAATAAAGTTTGTTGAATGGTTTGGCTTGGGGAATTCTGCCCCATCCACCCACCCATCCATCCACCCACTCACACACATAATTCAAATGTGTATGTCTTTTTTTCTATATGTACGTATGTAGGTATATGTGTATATATGTAAACATGCATGAATACTTGTGAGGCTGATCATGACAGATGGTCAGGCCCAGCCACAGAGTGGGCATATGAATGTTTGAATGTATATGTGTCTGTGCATATCTGCCTGTAGACAGTATATTAATTCTTTCCTTTCCTTCTTCTCTGGTTCACAACTTAGCCCGAAAGGCTCTGGCTGGTTCACCAGAGAAAGGAGCACCAGCACTAAGTCCTTTTGCTCAATTCCCTGCTGCTAAACAGCACGCGTTAGCTGCCAGATATCAGTGCTTATTAAAGCACAAGTAATAAGAGTTTTGAGTTAAACTTCTCTAGTGCTTATTTAAGCATAAAGAGTTAAATAAAGCACAGAGTTAGAGAGAAAAGAAGACAGCAATTTTAAAATGATAGATTAAGCAAGAAAGTTTTTTAGACTCTTTTAGAAGTTATAAGCAAGCATTCAGTGTAGTTAGAGAGCTAGAAGGTGAGAGACCATCAGTCTTTAACGCCACACCCAACACTGTGTCCCACTTCAAGCCCATTCCTGGCTGTGCAGGCTCCCGGCACACTGACACAACTTTTGTGAGCTTTCCCTGAGCTGGTGTGAGTAGCTTCAGGAACCTCACCGGCTCACCATGCTAGATGGAGCTGTGTTTGTTGGTGTCCTATGAGGAGTGAACAGATGTTTCTGTATCCCCCAGGAAAATCCATACAGCAAATGAGAGCCTGACCTCAGACACACAGACTCAAAAGAGAAGCAGCTTGGAGAAGCAGCTGCATTGCCTGTTGTGGGTAATCAGAGCCGTCTGCAACTGAGGCTGAGCTGTATAAAGCTGGAGTCCGAAGGGGCAATCTTAACATGCCTGAAGGGAATAATTTATATCACTCCACAAGGCGCTGGGAACATAGCAGAAGAGGGCAGGAAGAGGATGAGCCTTGGAGGGAGATGCAGTGTAGCTATTTCCTCTGGACTTACTGTAACTATTGGCCTCCAGGGGCAGAGATTGTGGTGACCTACAGAGTACCTTGGCCCCACAGTTATGACGATGAAAGAAGAAATGACCCTCATGATCGAGAGGTCTGTGTGACAGTCATAGACCTGTTAGCATTCCCTGAGGCTCTACACTCCATTCCTGGTCCTCTGCACACATGTGCTGTGCTGCAGTAGCGGTAAGTGAAGTTTGACTGTGGGGTAAGGGGAGTGGGAACACTTCAGTGATACAACTGCTCAAGAGTCAGCCATAAGTAACTAGTAAGTTCACTGCTAAGTCAGACTCCCAGCTGGGGACAGTGGATAGTTCTTTGTTTCCCAGGAGTAATGCAGAATGAAATGGCTGTTCCCAGCAGTCCTGAACTCAGACAGTCATGCCATGATCAGTTATGGTCTGTGCAAGCATGTGCACAGCAGTAGGTAAGCCAGCACTGAGAGCACAGGCCACACGCAGGACTGCACTTGCACAGAGCTCCAGCAACAAATGCTGTGACTGCCATCAGAGTGGGACTGGGCCACCTTAGTTGTGACCAGGGAGACGGTGGCTGACACGCCAGTCACTTTGGGCCACAGCACAGACTTCTCTGCTCTCTTGACTTTTCTTTTGGAGCCTCTAAGATCTGGCTACTTTGCTTTGGCCTTTTCCTCTAAACCTTGGTGTGCTAACTGTGCCCTTGGCTTAGCTCCTGCCCTGTGAGCAGCCGTGACCCACGCTCAGCTCCTGACCTGCCTGCAGTGGTCACATCTGGTCAGCATGAGGCAGTGTTTCCAGTAGTGGAGGTCCAGTCCCTCTTCTGTGAAGGACTCGTTCCTCTCCCCACAAAAGATACACAGACTACAATGAAACAGAAAAGATGGAAGTGAAGGCCAGGCTCTGGCTACTGTGACCACACAACCACGACTGCATGGGACTGAGGGTTCTCTGGACCCCTCCTGTCCTGAAATGCCCAGTGCTCCGAGGGCAGGCTGCACCTTCTGGGAAGGACAGCACGGCTCAGGGTTCTCGCACAATGCCAGGAGAAAGGTCCTCACCAAGCAGGATAAAGAGCTTAAGGTTCCTCTGGTGTGGCCTTGCTGGCACAGTCCTACTTCAGGTGGCATATGTCACAGAAGAGCTGGAGGACAGCTCAGTCCCTCAAAGACTGGACCTGCCCCTGGACACTACACATCATTATTTGCAGCAGGATGCCCAGGGCGACTGTTGTGGGGCAAAGAGGGGACTGTGGCTGAGCCTGGCCCAAGCCAATGTGCAACAGCTTAGGGCAATTTCCAGGCTTCGGGGTCAGGGAGAGGGGTCCAGAGTCAGCAGAGAGAGCCAGGGAGTCGCCCAGAGTCTCTCCATTCCTCCCAGGCAAGACCCAAGCGGCATCGCTTACTTATCCAAATAGTGGTTATCTGGGACCTCTGGAGTGTCGGGTAGGACAGCTTTCCTTCCTTGAGGGTCTGAGGAGATTAAAAGAGCACAAATTAGGTAACAGCTGGTGGAAATGTTTAAAGTTTCAGTAAAAAAATAGTCATTTTAAAAAATAACATCCAATAGTAAGGCATCCAATACAACATTCATATCCAATTGGGGCTGCAGAGCCAAGAGAATTTTTTTTTTTCCTTTTTCCTCAGTGCTAGGGGTCAAATCTGGGGCCTTGCCCACCCCTTGCACTGCCACGAGCACACATGCAGCCTATAGTGGCTATTCCTGGTTGTCAACTTGACTGTATTTGGAATGAACTACAATCCAGAATTGGAAGGCTCACCAGTGAACCTAATCTGGAGGCTGGGAGATAGAAGTTTCTGATCTGGATCTTGGTATGGAGATCTTGAGACACAGTGGCTATTGATTCCAGAAGATTAAGGTGGCACACACCTTTAATTTGGGCTACACCTTCTGCTGGNGACCATATAAGGACATTGGAAGAAGGGAGTCTGGCTCTTGCTCTTTTGCCTGCTTGCCGTGTGGGACTAAGCAACTGCTAGATCCTTGGACTTCCATTCACAGCTACTACTGAACCACTGTTGGGAATTGGACTGCAGACTGTAAGTCATCAATAAATTCCTTTACTATATAGAGACTATCCGTAAGTTCTGTGACTCTAGAGAACCCTGACTAATACACAGCCCCTGGTTTGAGAGCCTTGCTATGTAGTTCACAGCTGTCTCAAACTTGCTGCGGTGCTTGAGTGACAACGGTCCCCACAGGCTCATGTGTCTAAATGCTTGGTCCCCAGCTGGGAGAGCTGTGTAGGAAGGGTTAGGAAGGACATGCTGCTCTGTGGGAAGAAGCACATCATTGGGGTTGGGCTTGCCAGTCTGTCTGTCTGTCTGCCTGTGCCTGTGGATCGGATGTGAGCTCTCAGCTACTGCTTCCGCACCATGCCTGCCTGCTGCCATGCTCTTGCCATGATATTCGTGGACTCACCCTCTGAAACCACAAGCCCCAGATAAACTTTTTCTTCTGTAAGTTGCCTAGGTTATGACATCACAGCAATAGAAAAGTAACTAAGACACATGACATCCCCCACCTCACCTGCCGCTCCCCAGGCTCACGAGGCCTGCTAAAGTGATTTTGTTTTGTTCTGAGTCAGAGTCTTGAACTTGAAACTTGGTATGTAGCCCAGGCTGGCCCCAAGCTCACAAGAGACCATCCAGTCTCTGAAGCTGGGATCAGAGGTGCGTGCACCCTGCTCGGCAAAGGCGTGCTTCCAGGGCTTGCTCACCTTGATTCCTGAGCTTCACAGCTTCACTCTCCTCCTCCTACGACACAAAGAGAAAAAGATCAGGAGCGAGCTGTGGTGTGTGCAGCCCCACAGGGGGTAGGAAGCAGCAGCTCCAGTCTCTCTGCTCTCTGTTTTCCATTCGCTTCTCACACCGGCCTTTGGTGGGAAGGTCTGGGGACCTTCAGCCCTGCTTAGGCAAATATATTTAGACATGTTTGCTGCTTTTCCACTTCATGTTGTTTCCCCCATTTATGTAGAGACCAGCATTGTGAGACCTCTGCCCATCTCTCAGCATCCTTGGAGTGCACAGCAACTGTGGCCACAGGCACAAGCAGTGGCCGTGTGTGCCTTCGTGCAAGCACAGAGCTCAGAGGACTTCTTTGGGGAGTCTTCATTTATCATGTGGTTCCAGGGACTGAACTCAGGTCATCAAGTCTGGCAGTGAAGATCCCCTGCACCATCTTGCCTGACCACCTACTTTTAACTTCAGGAAATTAACTGCATAATTAATGGTCAGAAACCAACTCCAACCTAGAAGTATGATGCACAGGAAAGTTTCTATTCTACACAGAGCCTGCTCCTACCGCATGCCCCAACAGCCCTCAGAGAGACCTCTAGTACAGTGCCTGGTAGATTTCCCTGCATGACCGAAATCACACCTTCAGCCACAGGCTGCTTCCAGGGTAGGCAAGAGACCATCCCTTCAGCCTGACAGCAGCGGCAGAGCAGGCTAGTAATTGACATGGGACACCCAGGGGCCCAGTCAGGCTTCTTTTATTCATTTCATAAGAAAGTAAGGTTTCCATCTGCACTGCCCCACCCCCACCCCTGCACACTCAGGTGACCTCACCTGGACTCCAGCCTGGGTCTCTCTCAGTTCTGTTGACTGGCCCTGTAGAGCCTTCATCTCTTCTTTCTTTTGCTTTTCTGCTTCTTTTGTGGCTACTCTTTTCTGGGCCTGGTTTTAAAAAAAAAAAAAAAATTTCCCCCACATTAAAAGAGGTTTTGGGGTAGCTTCAGACACTGGGAGACAATTTACAGCATCTAAATTTGGTGATAAAAATATAACTTATATGGGGCTGGTGAGATGGCTCAGTGGGTAAGAGCACCCGACTGCTCTTCCGAAGGTGCAGAGTTCAAATCCCAGCAACCACATGG
>NC_034595.1:104901627-104902903 GCF_900095145.1 Mus pahari | reverse complement strand
CATATACATAAAATAAATAATTAAAAAAAGAGAATATAAATTATATTAAAAGTAAATTCTCCAGTAATTTACTCAAAGTTTGTACATTGCTAATCCTGCTCTTCCCAGATAGCTGGTGTCACAACTCACAGGCAGGAACCGGACAGGTCAGAGCCTCGCCAGGGACCAGCTTCTTACACAGATCGTGCTTCTCCACATGGGGCTCAAGAAAGAACCTAGCCATTTGTTCCTGTCTCAGGTAGCATTGTTCCCTCCCTCCCCCTCCCCTCCTCTCCTCTCCCCTCCCCTCCCCTTTCCCCTCCCTCCTGCCCAGCTTGGCCAGTGTTCCCAGCAATGCTCTTAGCTCAGCCTCCCAGTGCTGAGATCACAGGATGAGTCAGCACGATTGGTTTATGTTCCAACTCACTTCCTAAACACAAGCTGCAGTCTCATCAGTCCATGAGGGCCTACTCACCCTCACCTCAGCCTCAGCTGGTCTGCCATCTATCTTAGCAAACCCCTCAAAAATGGCTTTGTAGAGAAGGTTCCTGCGTGTGGCACTGTCGTCTGGAGGGAGGTGCTCCAGGGTGAGGGCTGGGTGCTGTCTGTACATGTCCAGGATGATTCTGACTGCTGTCTCTCGCACCTCATACACCCTGTGCTCCAGGGCACTCACTGCAAACTGCAAAGAAAGCAGGGTTAGCTCTGCTACTGATTTCTGTTTGACAAAGTTAATTCTCCCAGCACAAAGAGACCTGAGCATACTGCAAAGACTTGGAAAATAAATACGAGGCCAAGTGGAGACAAGCACTGCACTGTCCGGGCACACAGAGGGAGCCATCCACAGCTCTCCACTGTCCGGGCACACAGAACACTCATGTTCAGTGAATGCTTTGCCTTTTTCATGTGGCGGGAACGCAATGCTAGGATTTGTTCAGATTACTGAGATGTAGTGACTATGCCACATGAGATGCAGTGACCATCCCACCTGTGATGTAGTTACCATTCCACCTGAGATGTAGTGACCATCCATACTGAGGTGCAGTGACCATCCAACCTTGATGTAGTGACTCTTACCTTTGATATAGTGAATGTAACACCTGGGATGCAGTGAGCATCCTACCTGGCATGCAGTGACCAATCCAGGTGGGATGCAGTGACCATCCCACCTGTGATGCAGTGACCATCCCACCTGTGATGCAGTGACCAATCCAGGTGAGATGCAGTGACCATCCCACCTGTGATGCAGTGACCATCCCACCTGTGATGCAGTGACCATCCCACCTGTGATGCAGTG
>NC_034595.1:104891335-104901617 GCF_900095145.1 Mus pahari | reverse complement strand
GATGCAGTGACCATCCCACCTGTGATGCAGTGACCATCCCACCTGTGATGCAGTGACCATCCCACCTGTGATGCAGTGGCCATCCCACCTGTGATGCAGTGGCCATCCCACCTGTGATGCAGTGACCATCCAATCTGAGATGCAGTGACCATCCCACCTGTGATGCAGTGGCCATCCATACTGAGATGCAGTGACGATCCCACCTGTGATGCAGTGGCCATCCCACCTGTGATGCAGTGACTCTCCTACCTGAGCATTTCATGCCTGTCAGGTGAGGACTTGGTCTGCTCCCCACTGCTGATGGCGACCTGTGCACTCTACCCTCTCACCAGTTGATGTAAAAACAGCAAGAAGATCCTAGCTATTCCCACATGCTCTTATTAGACAGCCTTGTCTCCATGTGGAGCTGGGGCCAGTGTCATGCTGCACAGGCTGGCTCACCTTCATCACATTGTCCACCGTGAAGCCTGAGCTCTCGGTGCCCAGGTCTCTCAGCAGCCGGGCCAGGAGGTCCACCTGGCTCATGGCCAGATGAACAGAAGCATTGGCCTTCAGCGGCTGCACCAAGTAGGATGGAATGAGCTGGAGAGACTTCACCTCCTTAAACAAGGCCATTTCCTACAGGATACAGCACAGTGTGTTAACTGCTAGGTAAAAGCTGGAAGTTAATTTAGTACAACTTAGCATGATGTCACACTGAACCCCGAAGAGAGCAAACAGGGAAGTGAGGGACAGAGCAAGCCACAGGCAAGCTGTGAATGGGAGCAAGAGATTCTGGGAAAGAATCAGAGAGGGGGCAAAACCACAGACCTGAAGCAGAGGAGATCAACAGGCGAGTCAGGAAAACCTTACAGAAAACAGTAAGAGCCCCGGGCTTCCATTCTTGGTGTTACTAAACCACAATGCAAACGTGTTCTGAATTGCAGATTTGGAGAGATTGTCCGGCAGTGGTGGCGCATGCCTTTAATCCCAGCACTTGGGAGGCAGAGGCAGGCGGATTTCTGAGTTTGAGGCCAGCCTGGTCTACAGAGTGAGTTCCAGGACAGCCAGGGCTATACAGAGAAACCCTGTCTCGGGGAAAAAAAAAAGTTTGGAGAGATTAGGCTTAGAGCTGGACTTCAGCATGAGTGTCAACAGTGCTTTGGCCGGTGTGGTCACTAGTGAAAGAGCATAAGCCCCATCCATTGCATCTGTTGTTGGCTAACAGGGTCTCACTAAGTAGGCCTCACTTAGGCCTCCTTGAACGTGCCACATGGGGTGACATGTGGAAACAATCTATCTTTGTACTTGGGCCATGAGTGAAGGCTCAGGTACAAAGGACACAGGCACAGTGAATATGACCTCTGGTCACACCTGGGTGCTGGCACCCACTGCAGCTTTCTGAGGAGCAGTAGCCCCTTCACCACTGCTGGCTCTGCGGCTCAGCCTGGGCACACTTGGCACAAGGTAATGTCAGATGCAGGAGGCTTTCGACTACCCAGAACCTAACAGGGCAAGCCATGCTCCCAGAGCCCTAGCACGGGAGGCTCAGACAGGGGAGCTGTGAGTTGAGGGTAGCATGGCTATAGGGTAAAACATTTAACATGGCTGAGTGTGGTGATGCACTCCTGCAGTTCTGGCTGTGGGAGGGCTGCGGAGGGAGGGCAGAGGAGTGTGGCCTGGGTGACACCCGGCTCTTAAGGAAAAACAAAAACCAAACCCACTTGCTCACTGACATCTTCCTGCCCCTGTCTTTCAGAGGCAGATGCATCTTTAGCAGTGACCCCGTGCAAGCCTTGTGCTACATGCACACTGCAGCGCTTCTGTTCCGCTGGCTTGCTTCATTTCTTCCTATTGTTTTCCCTGAACATTAAGTTTCTTAATAAAGCCAGGACTTAAGATTCTCCACATTTTGAGAAATGGCAAACGTTCCAATATAGACGTATGCACTCACAAAACTTTGCACCAAATTTTAAGGAATTCTCAGATTTTCTCAAGTCTAGATATGGAGTTTAACTAGAGGCTCCCTAAGTCTGCTGGGTGGTTTACCCCTGTGACCCTGTGCTTGGGAGGCCAAGGCAGGATGCATGAAACCCTGCTTCATATTAAGAAAGAAACCAAAACAACCTTCCTGAACTACATGGCTCACGAGCAAATTTAAATAAAGCCAAATATATTTTTGTAGTACTTGATAAACTGTGTGCCAACCCTCCTGCCTGTTTACATATGTGAATATTTCACACACACAGCCTGCAGTAAGCAACAACTGAACAGCAGTGTGTCCGTTCTAGTTCTCCTCTTCCTTTTGTTGAGTCCTCTGGGTGACTCCGCTGAACTTACTCTGTGCATGTGTGGGTGAGAGTGGAGGGCAGAGCTTTCTTTCAACCCTGTGGGTCTGCCTCAGGGATTGGACTCTGGCTGTCAGGCTTGGTGGCAGGCACTTTTCACCCACTGAGCCATCTCACAACCCTTTCTTTTGTTCCTGTGAATGGTGTGCCTACATGTGTTGATACATGTTGGCATGTATGTGCATGCATATTGGCATGTGTCTATTCATGTTGGCATGTATGCATGCATATTGGTAGGTGTCCATGCATATCGACATGTATGTACATGCATGTTGGCATGTGTGCATGTGTGTGCATGCCTATTGGCATGTGGGTGTCTATGTATGCTGGCATGTGTGTTTGCATGTTGGCATGTGTGTGTATATGCATGTTGGCATGTGTGTGCATGTATGTTGAGGCCCAAGGTTGAATTTCAGGGATCTTCCTACTTATCTCTTCCATTTTATTTTGAGGCAGGGTCTTGTAATCAGTTCCAGTGACTGCTGATTTGCTAGGAAGCTTGATCCATGGATACTATCTGCACCTTCCAGGTCTGGGACTGAGTCAAGCCACCATGCTTACCTACTACTTATATGGGATCTTTTTTTTTTTTTTTAAAGATTTATTTTATGTATGAGTACATTGTTGTTGTCTCTTCAGACACATCAGAAGAGAATGTTGGATTCCATTACCGAAAGTCGTGAGCCATCATGTGGTTACTGGGAATTGAACTCAGGGCCTCTGGAAGAGCAGTCAGTACTCTTAACCACTGAGCCATCTCTCCAGCTTGGGTTCTAGGGATCTTAACTGTGAGTTCGCAACGGCTTTAACTGCTGAGCCGTCTGTTAGTTTTATACATTCCTTATTTCCATCTCCAATAAGCTGGGTGTGGTACTAAGTACACACTGAGTACACTCTGAGTACTTGGAAAGCTAAGGCAGGAGGTCACTGAGTCTGAAGAAGCCAGCCTGGACTCTACCATGACCTAGAGGCCAGCCAGCATTACACAATGAGAATCTGTCTCAAAACAACAACAAAAGCTTTTGTCTATACAGAACTTGTCTCTCAAGCACTAGGGGAGCATGAGAGCAGGTGTCTGAGGCTTTGCAGTACAGAAGAACCCTGCAAGGCAGAGTCAGACAGCAATAAGAGAGTGACAGGGAAGTTCCAACCTGGATGAAATTCAAGGCCATGACACGGAGGCGGGCAGAGGAGTCTCCAGTTCTGGCGAGTAGAAGGGGGATAGCTCTCTCCACACAGTGCGTTGTGTCAAGTTTGCTCAGCTTGTGCTTGGGAATATACTGTGTAATTATCATTTTCAGCAATTTCAATGAAGCCTGAAAGACCTGCAGAAAATGAGGTAGACAGATCAGCTGTGTGGTGGGAGTTCAACAAATTGGAACATTAGACGATAAACTGCTTCCACATATAGCACCCCACGCCAGAGTCCTGCACCCCACCCGTTCCCTCGCCACCTGATGCTGCTGACCATGAGACAACAGCTACCCATCCTGAACTAACCCTAGTCCTCAACCTGTCCTGTCTGGAGGGCTCATTCGAAAGCCTGCTCAGAGCTACAGAAGCAAGGACAACTCGTAGCCCCTCAGGAGAACCAAGGAGAACAGAGTGCTATCTGTGGGACTCCACCTCTCTGCTGAGGATGATGGGAAAACAGAGGCTGTGCAAAGCTGAGGAAGTGTCCAGGCAAGGACGGCCCCTCCCATCTGTCATTTACCCAGCCTCTTGGTGGGGACCCTCATTCCTGGTCTCAATGAAAGCTAAGTCACAGTTATATCAGTGACCTGGCGACAGCAGGTTGAGGGACTTACTGAGGCCACAATGTCCTTTATGGCTCTTCGGATGAGAAAGACAGATGCTCTGAGCATGTTTTTCAAATCTTCCTTCTGGGCTCCAACAGGCATCTCCATCAGCTTCTTGTACAACGCCAGCAGTGCATCTTCTCGGCAGGACCACATCTTAGAATAGGCCCCAGCCACCTGTGGGAAGCAGAAGTCTGCTTCACTCCAGGAGGTAGCTGTCCAGCACCACACACACCCTAGGCTGCCTGCCATCTTCCACTTTAAGGCTCTTTTCTAGTAGGGAGCTGGTCTGCATGTGGATCTATGTTAATGGGAAATGAAAACCTGAGGACCTGCACACTGTGGACACTGACTCCTGCAAGCTAACCCCCACATGTGAATGGCAGGATGTGAACAACATACACCACAGGCACATAGCCATATAGATGGAAACACACACACACACACACACACACACAGAGACTGACTCACAATAGATACACACAGACACAGGCACATAGCCATACAGATTGACACACAGAAACACAAACATATATACACTCACACATACAGACATACAGACTGACACATAGACACAGGCACACAGACATACAGACTGACACACAGATAGATACAAACACAGACATCACACACACACACACACACACACACACACACACAGATACAGACTGACACATACACATGCTAAACAAAGTAAAAATATATGCAGCTGTCTTCCCTTCTTTCTCTCTGTGTGCTGTGTCTGTGCACATGTGCATGCCATTGTGATTGTATGCATAACTTGCTTTTCCTTTTTTACCAGGGCTTCGCCTAAGGTGTCGATGGCAGAGCTGGCTTCTCTCAAGGCCTTCTCTGTCAAGGGCTCTGGCTCCCCTGAGACACCCCGCCTCCGGACATCACTGTCTGCCTCTCTCACTTCTGCCTCTGTGGATGCTTCCCCCAACTGCTTCCGAGTAACAGGAAGAGGCCGTTCATCATAGGGCAGGACTTCCATCTGTAAGGTAAGCAGAGGTGAGCCAAGTGCTGTGGAGCTGGTGCTCTGGTGGGGGGTCTGCCCAGGATGCCTCCTCCACAGCCTGGTGGAATCCTTCTGGTTCAGCCGACATAAGGCACAGGAGAAAGGTCATCCATTACCTCTCAGATTAGCCTGATGACATTCTTTTACTGTACTACACAGAGCAATAAACATGCTCGCTATCTGGAGGCCTCAGAGCCAGCACAGCCTCCCGGTGAGACAATCTGTAACGAGCTTCCTCTGGGGTGCTCCTTGGCGAGCAGCTGCCGTCCTAGTCTTCAGTCCTTCGGCACCTAATTCACCAGGCACCTTTCTTGCTGCCCACACAGCAGCGAGGACGGACCTTCTGCCCTCACAGCCGTGTCCTCTCATAGACAAAGGCACGGAATTAAAAAGGTGAGCATACAGTGGTGAGAGCCAAGAGAGCATTCCTGACTGGGTCCTGACACCCGGTGACAAGTCCCTGACCCTTCCTGAGACAGTAGGTGAGTACAAACCTGTGAGGATACTTTTCTCAAAGTCTGAAATCACAAACGCCAACCCTGAGTCAACACGGATATCTCAATGAGGCCAGAGGCATTGCTACCCTAAGCTGACCCATGAGCACGAGGCCACCCTGCTTTGCAATACATGCTCTGGAAGGCCTGGTGGGGCAGCCAGCACAGGCCTCTCCTCTGCTCTGGCTGCTGCTTCAGAGGCTGGCTTGAGACTGAGGGTGATCCAGCTGGACTGAAGTGGAGACCCCTTGGCAAAATGTTCTCCTGTGGCGGTGGGTAGCCAAGGGAGACAGGAGCTGCAGAGTCAAGTGATACAAAGAAACCAGGCTTCTGATGAGACTTGGGCTCCTGAGTCAAACCAATCCTGCAACCACAGGACCCGTCATGCTCCTCTTCAGAACAGTCAGTACAGAGTCCAGTTTCTCAGGTTTCCTGTCGCCATGCTGTTGTAAAGGCACGGTGACCATGGGCACATGGTGCTGTATGAAAAGTATGCACAGCAGAATTTACCTGTTTATTATGAGACAGGATCACTCTATGGCCTTGGACGTCCTGGTACTTGCTATGTAGTATAAGCTGAACTGTCAGTGGTCCTGCCTCGGCTCCTTGAGAACTCCAGGCATTCATGTCTCACACATGCTCTCTTACCTCTCCAAGCAATGTTTGAGGCAAATATTTTCTTTCAGAAAAACCAGGGGCTCAAGAGATAGACTGTGAGGCCACAGATGATGAACTACAGATGTGCCTCTCAAGGCGTGGCCACAGATGATGAACTACAGATGCGCCTCTCAAGGCGTGGCCGTGGGAATTTGCTCCCTCTTGCTCTGCTCTAGTCCGTGTCCCAGCTCCCTCCTGGATTCAGGGAGGGCTGGCCCTGCGGGAGGCATGGCCCTGTTCTGAGATTAGCACCCGGGATGACTGTCATGATGGAGGAGAGTAACTTACATGGCTCCTTGGGGCATGGCCTGCAGCAGGTGGGGACGGGTCCACTGCTGAATGCTGAGGAGAAGATGCTGAGGGCTTCTCCTGGAGGACAGGGCCAGCAAATGAGTCATCAGCTACCAGCTTTTCTGTGCGAGGGAGTGAGGACATGGCCTTCCAGTGCTGGGGACTGCTGGGAGATGCAAGGGGCTGAAGGGGCAAGGCAAACGGCCTCTGCATCTGGAGGGAAGATAGGACAAAGGGCATGACTGCTGCTCATCATCTGACTGAGGGAAGACTGCTGAGAGGAACCTGGCATACTAGAAAGTAAGAACAGTTCACGAGCACTCTAAGTCCTAGGACCATGGATGGCATCTCCTCAGCTGTGTCTGCCACAGTTACAGTGCAGACTACAGAGCAGAGTCACATATCTGACTTAGCATGGCCATGGGTGCTTGTGCAGTGTTTACCAGTACTTGTGTGCTAGAAGCACAAGGGGCAAGACCCTGAGTTCAGAACCAGGCTCTGCCCCAGGTAGCACCCTGGGTTCACACTGCTTTGTTTCTATCTACAAGGAAGGCAGAGACATGCAGCCCATCAGCACCAGCCTGAGGCTGGTAGCCCAGAGAATGGGACTGGTGAGAACTAGCAGCCTGTACTCAGCACCAAGCACCCCCTCCCTCACCTGTACTCAGCACTGAGCACCTTCTCCCTTACCTGTACTCAGGATGGTGCACCCTCTCCCTCACCTGCCATGTAGTCATTCTCTGCTTACATGAACTGTAAGATTAGGGATAGTGTCTTGCTAGAAGTCTGTCTCCACCCAATCAGACTATTCCAGACTACTGACATACACGGGTACAGGTACCACAACCCATACAATATGGAGACCAGTCTGGAGGGATCCCAAGGCCTTGATCTTCCTGACTCTAGCCTCTGTGAACTCTAGAAGATCCCATCACAGCAGAGACCTGCTGATTGTTCAAGACATGGAGTACCTGCCTGGGTCCTCAGGGAGCCTGAGCACAATCCCCACGTGCCCCCACCCTGAGGCCTGCTCTGACCTCTGGCTCGCCCTGTAGAAGGCCATGTAGTTCCAGCTGTTCGTACACCTGGGCACGGTAGCGAGCCATCTGCTGTTTCTTCTCCTTGGCCAGATCGTAGTCTTCCTTCTCCACTGCACAGCGCTTCTCCACTTCATAGCGCCCTAGGCGCTCACCGACCTGCAGCACACAATGTGGGCATCTGCTCTCATAGGACACGCGTGGGTGGGGGGGTCTGTGCTGCATGTTATCTCAACACCTGGCACTCGGGAGCCCCACACAGCCAAAGCCTCTGCCTCACTGATCCCCAACACTACCTGCCTGGTACTCTAACTCCATCTCTGCTCCTCAGCCTTCAGGAACCCTTCTGGGGTGGTACAGAGGAGACCCAGCCTAGGCAGGTAAGGGCATGCTCTCAGAAGCTATACCTTCTGCAAGTCAGCGATTGCTTGCTTCAGTTTCTTTGCATGGTCATAACGCTCTTTCTTGACAGCTTCCCGTTTCCTTTCATCCAGCCTGCGGATGATCTGGGCAACTTCGGGGTCTTGGTACATGTCAAACGCCAAGTCATCAAGTGGAGAGATGTAGTCAGATCGCCTAAGGAGAGAAGATGACCCCTTCCGGTCAGGAGAGCCAAAAGCTCATGCTGCACACAGGTAAGAAGGTTAGAAAAGGTTCAGAGGTGGTCACAGGGTCCCCCTCATGAGGGAGAAGACTCAGAGAGGCTGGTCAGGCTGCAGCCATGAGCAACTGGGGCTCCTGCTCCCTGTGCTTCACTGGGCTGCGTGTCAGGCAGGCCTCAGACACTCAGCACCCATGACCAATACAACGTGGGCATCTGCTCTCATAGGACATGCGTGGGTGGGGGGGGTCTGTGCTGCATGGTCTCACAAGCCAGGTTCTCACACCATGAATCTCAGCACTAATCTGTCATGGTCATCACTGTTATTCTTGAATTTTACAGCATGGCAGGAAGTACCTTTGTTCTGAGTAACCCAAATGCAAGCTATGACCTGGGTATTTTACATATAGGTTAAGTTTATATAAATATTATCTGTCACAAAGAGTTTAGTTGGAAAACTTTAATAAGGTCAAATGGGGCTGGGGCCCATGCTTTATTTAAAAATCCCCCGGCTCCCTTCTGCTGTCTCCCCACCTCTAATCAGGCCCTTTGCCTGCCAGCCCTGTGACTAATACTGCAATGAACATCCTTCCATGAGTAATGTAAGGGTCGACACAACTCACATTAACTGTCAACACTGTGCTTGCAAGCCTACATCACTTTGCCATGATGTCCCAGAAACCAATACAAAAAAAAAAAAAAAAGTTCCCATGATGCCATCCATAGTCAGGAACACTAACATTCAGGTAGGCTTCTAACAGCCCTCTGCTTCTGTCTTCACAGAATTCTGGGGGCCAGGCAGGCTAGACCAGACACTCCACTAAAGATGGAAGCTCTGTCAAAGCATGCCACGGTGTGCTGTGGCTGCTTTGTAAGCTCAGGCTTCAGGGAGGGCAGAAAGCAAGGCGTGGCCACCAGGAAGGAGCTGACCAGTGGTGACAGAGGTGTGGGTACATTGGCTCTCCACATGCCTGAGAGCTAAGGCATGGCGGGCAAGGTATCACTGTTCTCAGGGACCTTTGCCAACTCTGGACACACAGAACTGAAGCATCTCTGCATAGCAGCAGTGTAGGTGTGCAAGAGGCACATTCACCTTAATTTCTGCATGGACACCAGACAACCTGACCAGTGGCTCCTCTGTTCTCCCCTGACCTAACCGAGGAGTTGTGAACTCTCTTGAGGAGGATGAGGGAGGGGTCCTACCCAGCGAAGGTCCCATCCAGGGCTGGGTCCTCAGGACTGTGGGGACTGTGGCCCAGGTAGTGGTCGATCAGCTTCTCCCTAGAGGTCTTTGGAAACAAAATATCCTCTTAGACGCTCAGCAAACAATTGACAGGACAAGTCTTAATTTTACAACTTCTTAATAGAGAGGTGTCATCAAGGCTCAGTGGACCTGGTCTTCTGCAGGAGCAGCTAGAATTCTTAAGGGAAATGGCCACTAACTTATCTGACAGTCAATCATATTTGTATGACAGCTTCTGAATTGATACATTTTGTGATGAGAAATGTATTTCTATTTTTTTTTAGAAATGACTTTCATACTTACAATATTGCTCTCATCACCTAGATCTGCAGGGTCTCCAATGATATTTATTGCAACCAAAGCCACCTAAGAAACAGTTACATCATCAGAAGTTAAATATGAAATGTTTGAGATGCCTTAGCCCTTCTGCTATCTTGCCTGTGGTGTTATAAGGTAGGATGGTGTATCCCCAAGTCCACACCACTGTAGAGAACTGAGGTACGCAGGAGAGTCCTACTGTCCTAATGCTCCACCAAGTGACTACAGTTTGTAGGTCTCTAAACAATTATTGCCAGCCTAGAGTCTTACCTGAGTCTTCAAGGCAGTCAGCACTCCAAGGTGAGTGTGCAGTCCATACCCACTAACTTAACACAGTCCATACTAACTTAACTAACTTAACACAGTCCATACCCACTAACTTAACACAGTCCATACCCACTAACTTAACACACTCCATACTAACTTAACTAACTTAACACAGTCCACACCCACTAACTTAACACAGTCCATACCCACTAACTTAACACAGTCCACAC
>NC_034595.1:104875046-104891185 GCF_900095145.1 Mus pahari | reverse complement strand
ACTAACTTAACTAACTTAACACAGTCCACACTAACTTAACTAACTTAACACAGCTTGCTGTACCCAGGTGCTGGCTCTCACCTCTCGCCCTTAGTGGAGAAGTTGCTTCTCTTTCCCACCCATCACTGTGGCCCAAGCTCCTAGTCCTACTGGTGGACACGTGCAGATGAGGAAGACAGAGTGACCTGCTGGCTTGCTCCTGCTCTCCTTGGAGGGGCAGCGAGTGGTATAAATGTGTGTGTGCTCATAAGGTTGTTTTGGACAAACTTGAATTCCTTTTTTAGGGTGGTAAGGGGTCCTGGGGATTGAACTCAGGGCCTGAGCATGCTGCACAAGCACTGTACCACAGAGATACATCCAGCCTTCCCTATTTCCAATTCGTTCATCAAAAGGAAGAAAAGGCAGCAGTGCGGCTTAAGCAGGTAGAGTGTGTGTGCTGCTGGACCAAGCACTGGCCGGCTTAGTTCCACAGGTGCTGGTCTCAGGCAGCTCTGAGGCCTCAGCTGTCATGCTGCCGAGGCAACAGGCTGCCAGTCAGTCACTATGCTCTCAGCAAATGACAGTCAAGCTACTGCACACAGGTGACATAAAAACTCCGGGAGCCTTTGCACTTTTTTTTTATCTGAGTCTGGTTCAGTCACAGAGGCTCTTGCATGCCCTGTAAGCATGTGCCCAGCATTGCCATATGGAGAGCCTCGGTGCAGAGAGCAACTGCCACCCCTGCATCCACTCCTGTGAGAGCACCCGACTACCTATGGACGAGAACACCTGACCAGTCCTCTTACAGAGCTGTGGGGTAAGGGGTGTAGAGGGCAGGGCGTGGGCTGTGCTGTCAGGAAAGAGCCTCAAGCACACACAAATCTCACCTGATTATATATGTTGTATTTGTTGGCGTGGTTTTGGTGAAAAATCAGTTTAAGAAACTGCCCCACAGCATCCACATAAACAGACTTCAGTTCCCGGGCTTTGCAGCCTGTCTTTTCATTATCACAGAGGGAGACATAGCTGAAAGGAGAGCTACTGCTGAAGTACAGTTGACAAAGCCATCCCCATTCCCACCTAACCCCACAGATGTGGAAGGTCACAGAGGGCAAGAGGCACAATCCACAGGGCCATCACACTCAGTGCCACCACCATACACCCGGAGTTCCCTTCCTACCCCAGTCTGCGGAACCTCTCTGCTTGGTATGGCACCAAGTACTCAGGAAGGCTTTCACTGATGTAGAACTCGACTTTACTGGAGATCATGTACTGGTGAGCAAGTAACTGCAGTTTTCTTATTCGACATCTCTCCACCATCTGGAGAACAATTTCTTGTGGAAACTGGCAGAATCTGAAAGCAAACATGGGTTTGGATTTCCGAGGAATGCCTGCAGCCTTCCTGTCTGCCTGCTTTTAGGCAGGGGAGCATGAGGCCTAGCATGGCTGATGTGGGGGAGCCTGTACCTGAACAGAAGACTCTAAAGCTGGACCTAAGGCTGGAAGACCCTGCTGGCCACCCGCAGACCTAACCTCAGGCTGCTAAGACTAATGGCTGAAGTGGAACTTTAAGCTGATGAGACAAATCAACCATTCCTAAGGGGCCGTACAAGCAGGTCAGGCAGGGCCAAAGGCTTCCCACAGAAGGCTGAGGACTTAGGGAAGCACTTGCTTGTAGGATACCAGGCTGTCGGTTTGCAGCAGGCGACTTCTGGACGTGCTCGGTGCTCCAGGGGCAGCTGAGCTGAAGCTTCTAACTTACGCAGGGCCCACCCACTGCAAGAGCACCGCTTCTGTCAGCAAGGAGCCCACACAGAAGGCATGGCCATGACTCAGCAGTACAGTGTGCTGAAAGGACAGTACTGACATACATTAGCTGGCAGGCACTGTGGGCATGTGGAATAAAGGGAGCTCTGAAGGATGGGGCAGTCAGGGAGAGCCTTCCCTCCACAGCCTGGCGACCTCTGCGTGCGTGTGTGTGTGTGTGTGTGTGTGTGTGTGTGCATGCGTGTGTGTGCATGCGTGTTTGTGTGTGTGTGCATGCTTGTGCGCACATGTGCGCATAGCGTGTGCACGCACATGTGTGTTTTACCTTTGCTGGCCAGGCCTTTCTTTCCCCCATTTCACTCAGAACACCCGTAACTGGGTGAGGCTCCTATGGTCTTTTCAAGAGTGGAGCCACTTCCCCCAACTTGGGGAGCACAGTTGCCCGGACACCACCACATCAGCCACCTCCAGGACTTCATTAGCCCTGTGCTCACTTCCCAGTTCTCTGACCTCTACAGCTCAGGGTCATGCTCTCCCACTGAGCTATATCCCAAGCCTGTCATCATTATCAGGTACACTGACAGACTGCTTTTGAACCTCTCAGTGGGGGAAGGTGCCTGCTACCAACCGGAATTTGATCACTGGGATCCATAGGGTGATAAGAACTGAGTCCCACAAGTTGGCCTCAGATCTCCACACACATGACACACATGCAGTTGACACACACACAGACAGACAGACAATAAATGTGCAAAATCACCTGGAAACTGAGACTGGTGTGCAGGCTCTCACCACAGCACACACCATGCTCTACTGGAGTCTTGTACTCTGGAGACTAACTCTGGGTCACAAGGCTCTTAGGAAGACATGCCAGGAACTTACCTCATCCTCTAAGTGCCACCTGTGCCCATCCCTGTGCCTGAACCCTGAGCATTCTTTCTGTAGCTTATGCTGACAGCACCTTGTCCGTTTTGGGGACAGTTAATTTAAGGAGACATACCCTTTCCTCTGGTATCCCCTGGAAGCATGTTACTAAAATGAATATAGTTATGACCTTAAAGAAATATCATGTCAATGGTGAAAGTACCATGTTAGTGTGATTGGCATAAATACCACTACACAGGAAGCCCTGCGTGTCTCTCTAAGAACCTTCATGGAATTGTAGGGCAGACATAGCCAATGTTGGAGATTTCCGCGGAAGGAAATGCAAAAGACAGAGTGGAAGCTTCACCTTTCAAAGCTTAAGGGAAGCAGGAGACCACTAAACAGGGGAGCTTGGGAGGAAAGTGGGTGTGGCTGGGGGCACAGGCCTGGCCTAGCTGATGGGCGGCACCTGCGTTGGCAGGTATACAGGACAGCATGCTGGGGCAGGGTGCCAAGAAGCTCAGCGCCCACAGCCCCAGCAAATGCCTTTCTAACCGATCTGCTTTACATCTCCTGTCCCTCAGCTCAGGCACGGAGGGGAGGGGGTGCTGCTTACTGGGTACACTCAGAAACTCCAAGAGAAAAAAATGTTCTTTAATTTTAATGATTTAATTTAGTTTTCACTGAAATATACCATATAGGAGTCTAGAAATGCATTTCATGCTTTTGGATCAGGAGGTATAAAGCCTACCATGTATTCAGACTCAGAGATGCGTTCTCATCCCCGCCCCCCAGCCCAGCCTTACTTTGGTGACCTCCACCCACTGACGGTTGGCGCGTGGATCATTAGTTCCCGGGCACTGAAGCCATCCTCATGTCCTGAGGAGCTGACCACGACAAACCCGATCTTGTGGGGCATCCTGCACAGACTGGCTGTCCTCGAGACCAGGGAAGAGCTCTGTGAACGAATCCAACCCAGGGACTGGCTGTCCTCGAGACCAGGGAAGAGCTCTGTGAACGAATCCAACCCAGGGTTAGAGGTAGTGTTAGTTCACGTCATACAGGCAAGCCACCGAGTACTCAGACTCGCCCACCCCTCGGAAAGGGCTGGTGTGTCTACAGAACCTTTTAAATGGATGTTCTCATTCTACTTAATGTACCATTTAAGCTACTTTGATTTTCCTGAAAGTCTGACCTGTGTTGCAAGCTGAAATACATCCTTACTGATGGCCATACCATGCCTTTGCTGCACGTGATTGTGATCTAACTGGAGTCTGTGCAGATGTGATCATTATTAATGATACACTATTGGGGGGAATACAATGTGACTGGTGTACTTTTAAGACGAGGAGAAGGATCTGGGGGTGGGTATCACTGAGGAATAGTGCTTGCCTGTTGTAAAGAAGACACATGTATGCACACATACACCCCTGAAACACTCATGCGCAATACACTCACACACTTGCACACACACCAAACAACCCCCCAATAAACGCATACAAGAAGTGGAGGCACGGATATACATAGGATAGATGCTACATACAAACTGAGACTGGAGCCATCCGAAGCTAGAAAAGGCAGAAGATCCAGATCTCAGAGGCACTTGTCTCTGTTGCTACTTTCATACCGGC
This sequence comes from Mus pahari, assembly GCF_900095145.1. NCBI lineage: Eukaryota > Metazoa > Chordata > Mammalia > Rodentia > Muridae > Mus > Mus pahari. The sequence continues at coordinate 104,886,944 of NC_034595.1, read as the reverse complement.
TCTCTAGCTCTGAAATATACTTCTGTTGTCTAAGGAACCCAGCTTGTGATCCTCTCATGACGACAACAAAGCTTCTGGCAGGGTACAAGCACCTTTCTGCGTGATGGATGAGACCGACGCCTAGCAATGCACAGGGAGGAGCTACCTGTCAGTGGAGCGTTAGCTGCCTCTGTCCACCTGCAGCCCTAGGGAAAACAGTGTATACAGATGCACCAGGGCAGAAGTGAGCAGAGCTGGGCCGAGAGCCTGACTCTGGACATTTCACAGTTTAATCCAAGAACAAGCTAAGCTGGACCAGGATCATCTGCTGGCTCCCAGATCCCTATGTGGAAGTCCACCCAGAGAAGCCCAGTAGAGCATCTTGCTGGGTCACCTCCCCTCCCCTTCCAGAATGGCATAAGTAGTTGTCATTTCTCCCAAAACCTAGAAAATCAAGCTGGGCAAGGATGGGTTCTGGCCCTCAGTGGGGGCATGGGGCAGGCAGCAGGGACAGCCTTCGCCCTGCCCCCAGCCAGCTCTGGCTCTGTCCCCCAGTTCTAGTGAAGGAAGGGAAGCACTGCTTATTCTAACACAGAGACTGCTCCAAGCTAAGTTGTCAAGCTGAGGAGAGATATGGCCAAGCTTGAGGGAGCTTGAGGAGGAACAACCGGCTGAATGATTCAATGTGACTTTTCATGGAATGGTCCTGTCATCCGGAGGGTGTGATGCTATGAGGTCTGCTTTACTGCCTGGCACCCTGCTCTCCATGTTGGAAAACAAGAGTGAGCTTGGCTGTGGCGACTCTGCACTTCCCTCCAACACTGGTTGGGGCCTGCTGGGGCAAGCTTTCCTAGGCTTGGACAGTCCATGAATCCCATACCCCTGCATGGTGAGGTTTATGAATGGGAACATACATATGCGTTGCCCAGAAGAGACTCAATCTTAGCACTACCTAGAGACCACAGCAAGGGAGGTCTCTCCCCACAGAGACTCCTAGCACTAGAACCCAGAGCTGCTGAGGCCAACAGCAGAGGAGGGCCTGCCCAAGTGGAGCCATCCTTGGGTGGCAGCAGTGACAGACAGCAGCAGTACACAGGTCTTCAGATGTGATCATACTGAGAGCCTAAAGTGCTTATGGCCCCTTGGTTACTTCTTAGTTACCAAGCCAATCAAACACTTGCTAAGCAAGATGCTGAAGAAAACCATCAGAAGAAAAACCAGTCCTCTTAACACAGGACAAAGACGTCCATTGGAAGTTTCTTGGAATAAGATACAACATTGAAATACTCTATAGGCTCTGACATCCCAACTGTCCCACAGGAAATCTGGCTCGTGTGAACACACTTGATGTGTAATCTAGATCTTTCTCTTCCACTGGATTTGAGAAGGTCCATTCCAAGAACCAGTGCCTGTCTGGCATTTGCTGGTGCTTTTTGGAATGTATATACTAAATTATTAAGAGTTAGAATGGAAAGTCACTGTTAAAGATGCTACATTGAGTTCCCTGTGGCTGTAACAGTGGCAGAGTAGAGGACACTGACCCAGAAAATAGTGAAGAGCAGTAATAAGCATAGCTGGGTGATTTGACATGCTTCTCCTTTAATCTGTGCGGCTACACTCCTAGTTCACAAAGGTTGAGCTGATCTTTCTCAACCACCACCCTCCCCTTTAGCATCTGAGGGCAGCAGGATATGAAAGCTTACTGGATTTCACCCTTCTTCCTTATCTGTATTCCAGATGGGTACAACTGCCCGTTCAACCTATGCTCCTGTCAGACAAACATTCTTTAAATCCAACTTCAATCACCTCTCTCCAGGTCTTAATTTCAAAACCCTAGGTGGCCCCCACGTAGAAGCAGAAGTGCTAATTCTGTCCTGCCACTTTGTTTCCCCAATCTCCATTCTTGTCTTGGATTTTTTGTTTTTATTTTTGGGTCAGAGTCTCTTATTTAGCCCTGACTGGCCTAGAACTTGTTATGTAGTCTAGACTGGCCTCAAACTCACAGAGATTCTCCTGCCTCTGCATCCCAAGTACTAGGATTAAAGGTATGTGACACTATGCCCGGTTATGACTTGAATTCTAGAGAACAGTCAAATCTAACGAACTTCTCCAGTGCCTTGACCAGACCATCTTCAAGACCCTATGTCAGGTGTGGTAGTACACACCTTTGATTCCAGCACTTGGAGGATCTCAGAATTTGAGGTCAGTATGGTCTTTATGTAGTAGTTCAAGAGCTACACAATGAGACAATCTCAAAAAAAAAAAAAAAAGCAGGCCTGTCTACCTCTTCTTTGTGGTGCATAGAGACTTACAAACAGAATGTGAACAGCAGATACAAGTGTATCCCCAATAAAACTAAAACAAATTACTGGTACTAAAGACCCCTGCAGGAGGGCTGTGGGGACAATGTGGCCAAAACACTGGGGCCTCAATAAGGACATCTGCAAAAACATTCATTTTCAGACGATGCACTCACTGGAGACCTTCCACCTCCTGTTCCTTCCTGCCTCATAAAGCCCACCACAGATATTTCTGGATCTGTGCAATGCTGTGTTACTAGCTGGTTACCAGAGGCGGGTGGTGTTCCAGAGTCCACTAGGGCGGCCAGCGCCAGCAGTGTCAAGTGACATTTACCCTAGCATTGCTTATAAACTAAGCCCCAGCTCTTCTATTTTTGGTTGTGAACTTAACCTGTCATCTTTCCAACCTGAAACCCCAACTCAATGTAGCAACTTCCAAACATTTTGTTACAAGGATATGAAAAGTGTTTCCAGTTTTCTTTTCAAGAAAACATAAATGTTACAATATTAAGTAATGATCTTGGGCCAAGTAATTTTAAGGACTGAGACTGCTTTAGAGAATCTTAACGCTTAAAAAGCATGACAAGCCAGACCCAGCGAACAAACAAAACCCCAAACAACACGGATCGAAGTGTAGCCTACCCGGAGCCAGAGCTATGGCCTTTAGTCTCGTGGCAACTGGTCCTGTTTAGTAACGCATGCAGAAGAGGACAAGGCGGGGCTCGAACCCGATTCCGGACACGAAGGCTGAGATGCGCTGCAGGGAGGCCTGGAGTAGCACTGGCCGCGTCCCTGCAAGGCCAGGTGTCAGGGAGCCTCCGCCCCGGGTGCCTGCCGAAGACCGAGGCCGCGCAGGGTCCCAGAGAGCCGCGGAAAGGACCAGGCGGGGTCGCTGCGATGTCGGCCTCCGCTACCTTCGGAGGGGTCTCGGTCCAGCCGCCCCCACCCCGAGCCTCTGAGGCGAGGGCAGCAGAGGAGCAGCCCGGGCTGCCTCTGCCCAGGGCCCGGGCCGCAGCTGCGCTCCCATGGCAACCAGGCCGGTCCGCGCTGTACGCCTGCGCGTCCGCCCGCCGACGCCTGCGTGCGCATCCAGGCCTCGCGGATTCCGGCTGGGGACAGGTCCTGCAGACGGACGTTTCCGGTTGCACCTCCCTACGTAGAGGAAAGGGTTCCGGGCCGCGTCTACGCACCACAGTTCCGGGCAGGAACGTTACAAGTCCAGTGCGACTGGATTACGGTGCCGCAGCCCTGCAATGTGCGCGGTACTCCGCCAGCCCAAATGCGTCAAGTTGCGAGCCCTACACAGCGCCTGCAAGTTCGGCGTGGCGGCCCGGAACTGCCAGGAGCTGCTGCGCAAGGGCTGCGTCCGCTTCCAGGTGGGTTTAGCATTCCGGGAGAGCACTGCGGGGCGGGGACCTTGGCTTCCAACCGTACGGTTTCCTTCCTCTTGGGTGGGCTTGGACAGGCGCTGGGCTTCTACAGTACCCAGAGATGGCTGTCTGGAAGCCAAGACTGTTGTGGGACAAGCTGATCTTCTTGTCCTCCAGCTCCCGGTGCCCGGTTCCCGGCTGTGCCTGTACGAAGATGGCACGGAGGTGACGGACGACTGCTTCCCGGGCCTTCCCAACGACGCTGAGCTCCTATTGCTCACCGCTGGCGAGACCTGGCACGGCTGTGAGTAGGAGGAACACTTTGGAGATGGGAGGGACCTACACCGTTTAAAGCCGTGTCCAGGGGCCTGGGCAGGAACCTAGAAGATCTGGTCTGGGGCTCTGAATGCCAAAATTTTTGCTGAAGAACTTTGTTTTTAATTTTGAAACTGCCAAGGGCAAGGAGGGAAGAGTTGAGACTGGGGTCAGTGCTGCTGGGCAGGGCAGGGCAGGGCAGGTCTTGGTTCCGTTCACCGAGGTTCCGGGCTGTACTTTGACAGGTGTGCTGAAATGCTCTCAGGTATCATGGTTTTCATTCAGGCTATTCTAGTTAGGTGTGATGACAGATCATTGTGGTCTTAATCCGAATTTCCCTGGTGGCTAATGGGATTGGGGATCATCTTCCTATTTACCACTTGAAGGCTCTCTTCGGAGAAGCGGCTCTTCATGTCTTTTGCGTTTCTTAGTCTGATTTATAAAACTGTTTTAAGTATTTACCCCACCCCCAGAATATCCTGGTTATGAGTTCGATTTAAGATAATGTGGTTTTCAAATATCTCCTCCCACTGTGTAGCTTTTCACTGTCTTTATTGAAACTGAGCTCCAACCACAGAGCTAACCGGCCTTGCTCTTTCCATGCTCTGTACTAGAGCAAAAGGTTCAGATTTGCAAGGGAAAGGGGGAGGACAAGGTTACATGTTGCTGAGGCTGGCCTAAAACTTGTGATTCTCCTGCCTCTACTTCCAACTGCTTGCATTCCAAGCACGTGCCCCCCAGACCAGCTTCCAGAGTTCTGACCTTGATAGATCCAGATTATCAATTCACTGTGCATTTGTACCGCCCAGGAACCTCTTGTCAAGTCCTGACTGCCTGAGGTTTCCTCCTGCATTTTCCGCATCCTTTGGTATCACGAGAACTTACTTCTTCAGCTTGTTAATAGCACAGTGGATCTCACTGAGTTCTGATTACAAACCAGACTTGCAACCTCATTTGTCTGTGGCCTGTGCTTTTTAAGTGTTACTGAATTCTGTTTGCTACTGTTGGTGGTTAAGATCCTCTGTAGAATGCACTTGGTGTTTAGTTTGCTGGGAAATCTCACCATAGGCACTTGTGCAAAGACTCCAAGGGGAGGACTTGGGAGATCTGAAAATGGGGTCCTAAGGAGATGGCCAAAGGAGGTGACTTGGTATGATGGAGAGAAGGCCAAAAGATCAAGTGTGCTGCTTTTCTAGGATACTACGACCCTAACCTGACGGAAGGTGGCCAGAGGAATTGCAGTATCACTGCAGTAGGGGGTGTCAGATCAGGGAAAGGGTTGGTGACCCCAGAGTCCTGATGTCTGGCAGTCTCTGGGCTGAGTTCTTGGAGCAAGAACAGCATGAATGCGTTTCTGTTTGTCTCCTGGTGGTGACAGATGTGAGTGACATCACACGTTTCCTCAGTGTGTTTAATGAGCCGCATGCCGGCGTCATCCAGGCTGCACAGCAACTGCTGTCAGGTGAGCAGGCCCCACTGAGGCAAAAGCTGCTGGCCGACCTTCTGCATCATGTGAGCCAGAACATCGCTGCAGAGACCCGGGAGCAGGACCCAGCCTGGTTTGAAGGTATGCGGCCTGGGATGACCATGGCGGCCAGGGTGTCTGGAGCAAGCGGAGAAGAGCCTCTTTGGAGCAGAGAGACTCAGGGAGATCCCTGTCTATTTCAGGTCCCAGTGCTTCTCAACCAAGGGTGGACTGGCCTCTGGAGTGAGTGATAACAAAAGGTGTCCATAGGAAGGTATCCAGCCAGGACTCGTGGCTTGAGCTTGGAAATGTGTGGAACTTAGAATTTACCACCTTACCATTTGAGGGAGAGGAGAGAGAGTTGGGGAAAAGGACAGAGAGAAAGGAGGGGAGAAAAGAGGGAGAGAGGAGGGAGAGGAGGAGAGGGAAAGAGGAGAGAAGAGAGATGTGGGAGGGAGAGGGAGAAAGGGAGAGAGAATGAAAGAGAAAGAGAGAGAGAGATTGAGAGATTAACTGAGTAGCATTCTCAGGAATACCATTCATCTCCTTCAGACAGAATCTCATTGGCTAGAGCCTATTGAATAGGCTAGACTGACTGGCCAGCAAACTTCCGGGATCGCTCCCATAGACTTCATATCATCCCTAGGTGACTTAAGGTACCTGATGCAGTGTAACCCTGGGAAAGTAGTAGTTGGCTGGTCTCTAAGGAATTATGACAAGAAACAGCGCCTAAGGAGATGGCTCAGTGGCAGTGCTTGCTGCTTAAGCACGATGACCCAAGTTTTGATCCCTAGCCCCCATGTAAAATCCAGGAGTGGTGGTACTTGTCTAACCTCAGTATTGGGGGACAGAGTCAGGCAGATCCCTGGGGTTTACTGGTTAGCCAGTATAGCTCAAACAGTGAGCTCCACGCTTAGTGGGGAGTCATAGAGAAAGATACCCAGTGGTGACCTCTGCCCTTTGCATGTTCATGCATGGGTAAGTGCACCTGCACAGATGTGCACACACATGTGCACATTCATGTACACCATATGCACACACACACACACACACACACACACACACAAACTTAAATCCTTTAAAACAGAGGACAGCCTCCATAGTTAGTTCATATAGAATTGCATGTGCCACCACACCTGGCCAGATGTAAGACTTTTGAATCTTTAAGGTCTATGGTTGAGTGAGTCTGTTGTACGGCAGTTGAGGGTGCGGTTCACTCAGCGTGTCCAGCCACCTTGTTCTGTCACCATGACCAGCATTTGCTCTCAGGGCCATTTCACCTTGCACAGCCTAAGCTCTGTGGCTCTGAAGCCCAACGTCTTCCTCTCCAGTCTCCAGCTCTATAAATGGGACACCTCCACGTGTCATGCTGCACCTTCTGTGAGTGGAGTCGTACAGTGTTTGTCCCGACGCTCATCTCCTGCAGTGCGCTGTCCTTAATGTGTGTCTGTGGATGGCCAGTGTCAAAGTGTCCTCCTTTTTAATAGTATAGTCCTGTTGTACAGATGAGCACCTTTGTCCATTTACCTGTGGGTGAGTCCTTGGGTGGCTCAGTCGATGGGCTAACTTTGAGTACCTCAAGTCTGAGGGTTTGAGGGCCAGCCAAACAGAAAGCTCTTGTCAGTGACTGAGGTGCCTCATACACAGCCCCCCCCCCCCATGGAGAGCGTGCACACCACTTTCAGGTATCTCTGTGGGTGATGCAGCTTCTGTGACCCCCCCCCCCCCTTTTTAGATTGCTTGGCTCCTGAGCTGTGTGGGTTGCAAACCGAGAAAGTGGCCTGGTCTGCCTGTGGATTTCAGGGCGTCATCTTTCTTGCAGGTTTGGAGTCAAGATTCAGGAATAAGTCGGGCTACCTGAGATACAGCTGTGAGAGTCGGATCCGGGGTTACCTGAGAGAGGTAAGGCCACGTTCAGGTCATGCTGTGAGTGCTCACCACAAGATGGGGATCCGTCGGTGGGGTTGTCACCCCTCTGCTGATGCATATCTGTAAGGTGGCTACTGAGTCAGCAGAAGACATGTGTACCTTAGGAGGGCAGGGTCTTCCTGTCCCATGCATCTGGTCTCTTCTGCACTTTGGTCTCTGACCCCTTATCCAGCAGGCGTTACAACCTTTCTGGGCTGTGTCCTTTGGTTAGGGTCAGAGGCCTCAGCCTCGGCCTCAGCTCTTACTCACCTGTTTGACAGAGACCCTGCTGTTTTCGAGCAGCATCAGCTTGAGTCTTGTGCAGAACTTAATGGCAACTGAGTTGTGATGTGATCTTAATTCTATTACGGATGTTTCCTGTGTCTCCTCCTGTCCTGTCCTGATGACATCTCCATAATTGGGTGGTAGTTTTTCCCTAATACTCTCCTTCTTTTTCTCTGGGAACATTGCAGTCCTCTGACCTTGCAAAAGTGGGACCCGGGACTGAAGATTCCTGCTGCTTGGGGTGCTTTGTAGATAGGCTCCGCGTCACCAAGACTGGGTGACAGGTCTCAGCTAGGTCTCAGCTCTTGCTCTTGGATAGATAAGGCCTTCGGTGAGAAGAGTGGCCAGTGGCCCCAGTGCAGTTACACCTGAGCTCCAGGAGGCTGTCCTGGTGCCCTGATACTCTGCCTGGCTTCCTTTTAGTGAAGACATGGATGTTAGTGAGGTACAGAGTGTTAGGAGACAATCTATAGTGAGTGGAACCTGCCCATTCTGGGGGTATGAGGCACCCATCACTGGTTCACCAGGTGAGCTTTTGGGCCTTTCTGCACTGGGCTCCACATGACTCCCTTCATCTAGATAGGATGAGCAGTCTGGGTGGTTTGGGGACAGCAGCTCCACTCTTGGGGCCCTTTTCTCCCTGCTCTTCTTGTAGACATATTTATCAACAAAAGCTTGGGTAACTGCATAGTAGTTAGGCAGTGTCACAGGCTTAGGGCGTGTCCATCTGTCTGTCTTTTACACTGTGCCATGCTTGAGCGAGCTTCTGCTGAAAGCAGACCCTTTGGCCGCATCCTTCCTTCATGATCATGCGCCACCAAGTCTTCTGACCTGCTGTATAGCTTGAACTAAGTGTTAGTGTCTGTGGGGAAACCTGACATGTGCATGGGTTCACAGAGCCCCCTGCTATGTTGAAGCTCTCTCTATTTCCCATGGGTGTGGAGGACCTGCCTGACTAGCTGGCCTCAAGCCCTGACTACCTTGGTTGTTCTCTTGCCACTGTGGCCACTGCCTGCCTGCACTGGGCCTGCTGGGCTCCCGGGCTGTGTCTGTACTGGGCCTGCTGGGTTCCCGGACTGTGTCTGCACTGGGCCTGCTGGGCTCCCGGGCTGTGTCTGCACTGGGCCTGCTGGGCTCCTGGGCTGTGTCTGCACTGGACCTGCTGGGCATCCGGGCTGTGTCTGCACTGGGCCTGATGGGCTCCTGGGCTGTGTCTGCACTGGGCACAGGCTGCTGTAGCACTGCCCTTCACTTACTTACCTGTTAGCCATCCTCCATGCTGGAGATAGGTCTGCATGCACTGTGGTAGACAGTGATGCCCCATGCCTGACTACTCTGCTTCTAAGTCGCAGGAGCCAAACCCAGGCAGACAGGAGGACCGAGAGAATACACAGAGCTTGAGTTTGCTGGACTATAATTAAAGCTTGGCACATGCCAACAGAGGTTTGAGTGGCCAGGCAGCTGGAGCAGCAGGAGTGGGCTCTGTTTGTTTTTAAAACTTCCACCTTCCTCCTCTGCCTCCTAGAGTGGGGTTAGCTTGGCCTTCGTTGTCTGTTTTCTTGTAAGGCTCCTTATTGATTGGCAGGTAGAAAGTGCTGCAGGGAGGCATGAAAGGCGCCTTGTGCTGTCCCTATGACACGACTTCTAGTGTTCTGGTGCTCTGTGTTCTGGACTTCATGTGGCCTTGGTGACTGCCCGCCGTGACCTGACGTTGATGCCTTGATCCCAATGCCTGCCTGCAGGCTCCAGAGACCGGGCCCTTTCTGTCAGTGCCACTCTCCTGAGCACAGGGATCTGCTTCTGCTGACTTATATGATCTTAATTTTTTTCCAGACAGGATCTTGATACATAGACCAGGCTAGCCTTTTCAATCCCTCTATGTCAGCCTCCCCAGGGCTGGAATTACAGATGTGTATGACGCTGCTTGGCCTGATCCCAGCCTGTTGGATTGTATTGTTGTGTTGATCCATCTCGTGGGGCCAGAATGCTTTTCCTAGGCAGTGACAGTTGTGCAGCAGTCAGATGTTCTCACTGTAGAACTGGGCTGGGGCAGGTTGGTAACTGAATGCAGGTGTTCGGGTGTGGGCAGAGCATGTCTCAGGCGCTGCGATGCCTCTGGCTGTCTTTCAGGTGAGCGCTTACACCTCTATGGTGGCTGAAGCAGCTCGAGAAGAGTACCTGCGAGTCCTTAGCTCCATGTGCCAGAAGCTCAAGTCGGTGCAGTACAATGGCAGCTATTTCGACAGAGGTGCAGAGGCCAGCCGCCGCCTCTGTACTCCAGAAGGGTGGTTCTCCTGCCAGGTAAGCCTGTGCCCTTTGTTCTGGGGCCACTAAGAGTACTGCTGAGCATAGCCCTCCTTGGGTAGGAGGCAGGGAGGATGTTCAGCCGATGGCCCAAGAGGAGATGGTGGTGTATAATTGTTGGGGTGGCAGTGTGTGGTATCACAGGAGCACAGGAGCATGCCGGGAATAGCAGGTCTGTCTGCTCCTATGTGGACCTGTAGAGGCGCCTAGAGAAGGATGATGTCTCTAGTAACAGGGATAGAAAGCCTTCATCTTTTGGAAGCTCAGGATAAGATGAGGGGTAGTAGAATGGCAGGGGGCAGGTAGAATCCTAAGGACAGGGTAAAAAAGATGTTTATGTGTTTGGGTGTTTTGCCTATGTGTATGTCTGCGCACACATGTTCCTGGTGCCTTCTGGAGGCCAGAGAGGGTGTCGGATACCCTGGAACTGAAGTTACAGGTGGTCATGAGCCATGTGTGGCGCTGGGGGATCAGACCCAGGTCTTCCAGAAGAACAGCCAGTGCTCTTCATCACTGGACTGTCTCCCCAGCCCCAAAGAGAGAAATTTCAGTCTCTACCAAACAGCTAACAATTTGGCTTCGTGAAGATGGAGTCTTACTGTGTAGTAAGCTAGACTTCAGCTCACCATATAGCCAGGCTGACTTAATATTTTATTTTTTTGTGTATATGTGTGTAAGGTTTGTGTGTGAGAACGTGCACATACCACAGCTTGAGTGTGATCAGAGGATAAACCACACCTGAATTTTACACGGGCTGCAGGGATCATACCTGATTGATTCTCAAACTTGTGTGGCAGGCACTTTTTCCTCCTGAGCCACCTCCCTGGCCTGAGTGTGAATCCTCCTGCCATTGCCTCCCAGTGCTGGGGATATAGGTGTTGACACTGGCTGTTCAAACGTCTGTTCATGAACTAAACGACTCATGGGGCCAGTCAGTTCCAGCAAGCTTGATGGCTGGGCAGAGAGCAGTAAGGGTCCTCACTCCTGCCTTTCCAACGCCTGTCCTTTCTCACTGCAGGGCCCCTTTGACCTGGAAAGCTGTCTTTCCAAGCACTCCATCAACCCCTATGGCAACAGAGAGAGCCGGATCCTCTTCAGTACCTGGAACCTGGATCATATGTAAGTGTATGTCACTAAGGTTCACTAACCAGAACTAACGCAGCATGTTGGAGCCCAGTCTCTATTCATGCACCTCAGGTCTGGTGTGTTACCCTGTGTGGTTCAGGCCCAGGGACAGACCCCACACGCTTTATGGAAGGGTTCTAGAGTGATGCTACTGTCCTACCAGCTGTCCGTGCCTGATGCTAAGCTGTCTCTCTGCCCTCTAGCCTCCCTCTGTGGGTGGATGTGGCGGCCTGGCTCTTCATGGCCCCATTTTGGCCCCTAAGGGGCTGTTGCTGTGTGTTTGAACCAGAGGAGCCAGCTCCGGGGCTGTGGTGTGGGAGGACAGGGCCAGCAGGATGGCTTCACAGCTGGGCAAGCTGTGGTCTCTTCTGCTGACCCGGGTTGGGCGGAACCTTGTTTCTGCAGCCGTGGCTCTCTCTTGACTGTAACTACCCTTGACCTTGCTTTATGAAGGCAAAGTGTTCCAAGTCCCCCAAATGGCTACTCCTGGTGTCAGAATAATTAAAAGCATATAAAAAGTGGGTGTAGCTGAGGACCCCTTCATCCCTCTGTGCTCCAGATGAGAGACTGCCCTGGCTCTGACCTCCAGTCTCTTTGGGGGAGTTAATGCCCATGGTCCCCCTCGGAGTACTTCCAGCCTTTTCTGGGTGTTCAGTTCATGTGACTTGTAAGTCCCTTCCTGTCCTCACCACCACTCAGTGTCACTGTGCCTCTGCAATCTCCTGCCTGAGGTGGGCAGCCACTTGGCTGCTTTTGTTTGGTTCCTGGTCCTGGGGAGGCCTAGGCCTCTGTGGCTCTCCCCAGCACAATTCTCTCTCCCCAGCACAGCTCTCTCTCTCTCTCTCTC
>NC_034595.1:104860645-104874471 GCF_900095145.1 Mus pahari | reverse complement strand
CTCTCTCTCTCTCCCCAGCACAGCTCTCTCTCTCTCCCCAGCACAGCTCTCAGGCTGCTTGCTTTCCCGGTCCTTTACTTTTATCCTGGGCACTAATTCCCTCCCAACTGTCCGTGTGACAGGTGTTGTTGCTGTATTTTTGGCACATTTCTGATATCTTGTATCATAACAAGATGGGGTGGCTGGGGTGAGCCCTAGAAGACCAGGCCCCAGTGTGCACAGATCCTGCGATTCTTCCTGCAGGTGCAGGGGCATCTGTTCGCCCCTGTTGTCTGCAGCTGCCTCTGCCCTGCGCTTAGCTGCAGGGGTGTCTGCTTTTATTTTCACTTCTAGTTTCCGCTCCTTTGGGCTTTCTCTCTGTTCCCTAGATTTGCCTCTTGTGTTTTCACGTCTGCTCAAGGCAACATGTGTCCAGCTGTTCTGAGGTTGCTATTTTGAGATTAGGGTGGCTGCCTTTTCTGATGTGTCTTTGGCCTGTCTGTCTGTCTGTCTGCCATTTCATGCTGCTCTGCTCATCCTTTCTGGGCTCTGGTACCTGTAAGAGGCTGGGACTCTCCATGTCCACCCTGCTTTCTGTCTCACCTTCCCACGGCTGGGTTTCTGTTACCATCACAGAGGGCGTCTCTTGTTAGCACACCTCCTCTTGTCTTGTCTGAGACGCTCCTGCACTTGTCCCTTGTCCCAGTGTCTAGATAGAGTGGCTGTTCAACATCTATTCAGTATTTTGTTGCGTGAATAAGTGAGTTTGAATTAATCTCAGCATTTGCTGATCCTGCTGTGTGCCTGGTCTCACTGTGCGTCCTGGGCCCACCTGTCACCCCTCTCTTCCAGGGCTCTTTTCTCAGCGTTATCCCACCTGTCTTTGAGCTTGCACGGTGGTCGCATCGTCATGGTCAGTACCTACTTATGTCTCCCACTCCTCTGCTCACTGCCTCCTGCATCTCCCTGGTCCTGCTCCGAGTTGCTAATGATTGGTCCTAGTGCTTCTGTAAGGAGGCCCTGAGGGTGAACTCTGCCTTGCCACTTCTACACTGAGTGCTGGAGAGGGGCTGTCTCACACCGAGTGTGGTGTCACCGGCATCTGGGTCCCCTGAGCACTCTGTGAGGGAGACTCATCTCTGTTTCCTGGCATCTGCTGTGGACCTGCAGTGTTCTGCCTCTCTGGTGGAGACCGGCTTGATTCCCTTGACTGAGAGCAGTGTACACCACAGCGAACCTTTCCTTTAGCTCTGCCATGGCTTATCTTCCACTCTCCCCTGCCGTCTCCTGGATTCCCGTGGGCATTCTGGGACCTTCTTGCCACCCACTGTCTTTATGCTGGTCCTGCTTGCTCACCCTGGCTCAGTGCTGCTGTTCTGGGGTAACTTCCTGCTGTGGATTCAATTGTGGTTCCTCCCACCCCAGACACACATTGTAACTGTCACCCAGTGAGACCGCATCTGGAGATGGTTCCTTTGGGAGACAGTTAAGGTAAAGTGAGGTCATAGTGAGCAGAACAATTCAGTAAGAGCAGATGTTCTTGTGAGTGGGAAAGGATGGGGACGTTCTCGTTGCTATACGAGGACAAGCCAGGAAGTGGGCCCTGACCAGACCAGACCAGACCAGACCACTGCGTAACAGACTTCCAGGCTCCATAGCTGTTACATATGGAGTTAAACATGGGGAAGGTGGTTTGCCCTCCACTCAGCTGTTCTTGCAACTGTGTCTGGACCTGAAGTTCTCTCTGGTGACTAGTCTTCTGTTCTGGCTTGTCAGGGTCTCCAGGGTGCAGAGTGGATCTGCACTTGTTCCCAGTGGATGCCCCAGTTTCAGTGGCTCTGAAGCAACATGACATTGTCTTTGCTTGCCACTTCTGTGTCACATTGGCCATACCTACTTGGCTCATGTGCCTGTGGGAGACACAGGCCTGGGGCCTATGGGCAGCTGTGTGACATGGGTACATGAACAAGTAGGAGTCAGCAGGGGCTGACAAGTGCTCACACACACATGAGGCTTGGCTCCGTTGAGTGGCATGCGAGGGACCCTGCCCAGCTTTCCCCAAACTCGTTTCAGAATGGTAAGCTGTGTCCACTACTCAAGTTTGCAAAGTAAGACAAGCAGCATTGCTTGTGCTGGAGTCTGTACACCGTGGCCACCCATGGCCCATGTCAGGGATGGGCCAGTGTCAACAGCCCATGGAACACGGTGCTGGGCTCCTCTGGTGACGCATCCATCACGTTGACAAAAAAAAACAAAAAACAGGACAGCAGGGCTGCCTGCCATGGTAGACACTGCGTCCACAGACAGCGAGTGTCTGTGGCTCATGGGAGAGTGCACAGCACCTTGTGGTGTGTGGCACTCCCAGCAGAATGGCTGTCTCCCCCCCACACCCCCGACTTGGCAGAATAGAGAAGAAGCGCACCGTGGTACCCACGCTGGCTGAAGCAATCCAGGATGGGAGGGAGGTGAACTGGGAGTATTTCTACAGCCTGCTCTTCACTGCTGAGAACCTGAAGCTGGTGCATATCGCCTGCCACAAGAAGACCACACACAAGCTGGAGNGTGACNGCAGTAGGATCTACNGGCCTCAGACAGGATCCAGGAGGAAGCAGCCTGCTCAGAAGCGCCCTGCTCGGAAGCGCCCTGCCCGGAAGCTCCAGTGACACAGCCCAGTGTGCAGAGGACAGTCAGTGCTGGTGCTCATCNTGTTCCTGTGGCAGGGTCTTCACGCTCANGGCCCNAGGGCTGAACTTGGCAATTGTGATTGTGTGTGTGTCGGGGCTGGTTTGTGCTGAGCTTTTATGGCCTCTATTTCTACTGCAAATGGCAGCTCTGACTATATGCCTCTGAAAGAAANGGTGCTTCTGGGGTAAATGTTTGCATTTTATAAAGAACATGCAGGGCATCCTCTGCTGAATTGTTTAAAATGGCAGAAGGTGGGAAGCCGTCCAGATGTCTCCTGTTGTTGAACAGCTGACTGTGGCCTTATTTTGAGCCGTGTGAAACTGATGTTTTTAATGGGTTAAATAACNGCTGTCATGAATTTCATGACTCAACACTGATATATTTATGTACACACGATTGGAGCAGGTTTAAACTTTAATGTGGAGAAATAAGAAACTGTTAAAGGCATAGATGACTTTATCTGTGCAGGGAATGACCTTGAACTCATGATCTTCCTGCCTCATTCCTAGAGCTGGGGCCACAAGTGTGCACCACCACACCTAGTATTTGGTTTTGTAAACGTGTGTCAGCTTGTGCACGGTCTGTGGAAATGCCACTCGGAGAAAGCAGTAACCCTGGAGGATTCAGCAGGGCTGAGATTGATCACCAAGTACAATCTCTTACATCATGTATCTTATACTTCATTCTTCTTTTTCTCTGAGACCGGGTCTCACTATGTAGCTCTGGNTGGACCGGAGCTCACTATATAGACCAGCCTGCCTCTGCCTCCCGAATGCTGGGATTAAAGGTGTGTGCCACCACGCCCTACCTGAGTTTATTTTTGAAATGGGCATTTTATATATTTTGTAATATTTGGATTTTTATATTTGCCATGTAATCAAAAAAAAACAATAAAGTGTTTCTAAAATAGACATGTCAATAAAGTTTGAACTTATAGAGGAAGATGGGGCTAAGGGTGAGATACCGGCAGGCAGAAATCGAACAGTTGCTCTACGTGAGTTCATCTTCACAGAGGTGGCAGGGCAGTGCCCGAGGCAGCCAGCCAGCCAGCCGGGTGGGGTTCTCTGAGGACCTAGCTGCTCGTCTTAGTCACAGATGCACACAGTTCACAGTGTGTCTTATTCTTATTAGTGTGTGTGTGTGTGTGTGTGTGTGTGTGTGTGTGTGTGTGTGTGTGCGCTAGTGCACCTCGTGGATGCAGATGAGATGCCAGGTCGGTATGATCGGATACCTTGGAACTGGAACTGCAAGGGCCTGTGAGCCGTTATGTTGGAGCTGAAACCCAATCTGGGTCCTCTGCGGAGTATCAAGTAGAAGCTGGGCCTTCTCTTCAGCCTCAGGTTTGCCATTTGTGGCCTTCTGTCACCCATGCCCCTGCCGCTATGCCCAGTGCAGGACTGCTCTGCACCCCTCCTGACCCGAGTTTCTGTTGCTCCAGTGGAATGCAGGACACTCTTGCAGCTGGAATCAAAAATGAGCTTTGAGTGGAAGGCAGAAGGCCATCCTAGGTGACATGCTTTCCTGCTTCTGGTCGCTTCGCTGGTGGCTGATGAGATCACAGATAGGAGCCATCATCCAAACCCCCGACTTCCAGGATAGTGTAGGCAATGAGCCCCAGAAAAAGTGAACCAGAACATGTGTAGTGACACAGATGAGCTGTCTGCCCCATGACTTTGTCACACAGTGAGAGATGGCAGAAAAGCCTGGGACTCGCGAGAGCATAGGGGGTCTCAGCTACACAAGCTGAAGGGCAGTGAGCAAAGGGGTTAGAAGCCAGAGTGCTGTGAGCTGCTGCCAGCTCGTTAGGATGAGGAGTGGGCTTTGATTCCTGAGCGAGGCAGAGCCACCGAAGGCATCTAGGAATGCTTCTGGCTTAACCCCGTGAGTCCAGAGGACCTGTTCTCAGGAAGCTCTCCAAGGAGCTGGTCCCCTGTGCCTTGGGGAATTCTGTCTGCCCCAGGGCCTGGGCCCATTTGACTTCGAGGAGACTGGCGTGGGACAACAGGTCTTCAGCAAGGTACCAGGTGAGGGCCTGACCGGGCTGTCTCCCATTGTCTGGGGAACCTGGAAACTAGACTTGTTTCCTCTGTACCCTGTGCTGAGGCCCCCACTCCCGCTGCTCCACCCCCACAGCTGCTAGTGTCTGTTGGTGGCCCTGCTACATTCACAGCTCTGCATCCAGGTGCTTGTCTCACAGGTGCCCACGACTGGGCCCTCCTGCAGGTGCTGAACTGCAGAGGCACGGAGACAACCTGTGGAGGGTGATTCTTTCCACCATATGGGGTCTAGGGATTGAACTCTTATCAAGCTTGGCAGCAAGCACCCCGACCTGCTGAGCCAGCTTGGTGGCCTTGCTTTGGTTTTTTCTGTTCTTGAGTTGTTTGCTGTCCGTGCAGTGGACTGTAAGCACACACTGGAACCTCTCCCCGTGTCCTTTGGGCCTGATCCCACATCCCACCCACTGCCATCTGAACTTTCAGAGGATGCCTGTGCACTCGCAACTGTCCCTTCATGACAGGGCCAGGGACTCCGGTCTGTGACCTTTCCAAATCCTCAGGAAAGGGTTCTGGCAGCTTCCCTGGGTGGGCAACTGCTGAAACGGAGCCGACTGCACTCGCATCGTAGGACCAGTTAAGATGGTGATAGTGCTGCTGCTGAGGCCTGCGGCAGGCATCTTCCCGTGCCATGTCCATCAGCAGCGTGGGTTGTTAAGTAAAGCAAGGAAATGCATAACACCAGGAAGGGAGCGAGGTGGCCACAGCACGTCTGTCTCCTTGGTAGGCATACCGGGATCAAGGGTGTGCTGATCCCTCAAGTCCTTTGGCAACCACACAGCTGTCTTTCTTTCCCAGGGGCTGGCATCTAAGGCTGTGCAGCGCTGCCTACGGCTATTGGACGATGACTACAAGCAACAGCTTTAAATTGTAGTTCATCAGTCAGTAGGTCACAGGTGAAGGTCACAGCTAATGAGAAAGGACCTCGGTGGACGCTGAGGTGACTATGTGTGTGTGTGTGTGAGATCTGATGGGGAGTGGGGTGGGCAGGCCTGTCTGAACAGGAGCAGAACTGTAAACTCCTCATAAACTTGGACCACTTGTTGCTCTTGCTTAGGAGCCAAGTTCAATTCCCAGTACCCTTGTGGGTAGCCTCTATCCCAGTGGAGGGGCTGTCATCCCAACTCCGATCAAGCCCCATACCAAGGGCCTTGTCATTCCTGCTTGCTAATGGGCCTCAAGAGTGCTCCTAGCCCAGGACACGGTTCATTTCCCCCCTTGATTTGCAAATATTTGAAATGACACTTTTGGGAACACAGTATTTCTTTAAAAGTATTTTCAAAATATATTTTATTTCTTTCTCATATATACTTTGCAAAAACTACCAGGTCAAATGGTTAGCGTCACTCAGAAACAGGAGTCCTTGCAGCAGAATTCATCCCCAGTGATCAGTCTGGCATGGAAAGTACACCTGTTACCAGAGCCAAAGCTCTCAGGAATTTTCCTTATTTCCTACTGCCCAGCCCGTGCCAGCATGTGCATCTATGAAAGGAGAAGACCTACATGGAGCAATGGTGGCAGCAGCGTCTGTGCCAGCCAGTGACACTGATGTCCACCTTGTGCTCAGTTAGAGCATGTTCTCTTGAAGATGCCATACAGAATCTTGACACTGGCTGTACTGTGCCCTCCGCTCTACCCCTCAGCATCATCCTCGTCATCTTTGGCTCTGAAGTGCATTTTTCTGAATTCTCTTCTGCTCATGGAAGGACAAGATGAAGAGGCTGGTGGCAGATCCTTAGAGGGGAAGAAAGCATGACTTCAGTCTTAAGTGAGATTGCCAGGGCACCCACACCCGTACTTGGCCAGTCTGCTCCGGCTCTGCAGAGCAGGCCTGTTACAGATACAGGAAATCTATCTAGGCACAGGTCCCTTGGTAAGAAAGATGCTCCACTCCAAACAAGAGGTAACAACAGACATAGTCACATGCTCACAAAATCACAGATCTCAATTCCTAACCTTGTGTGAGGTCCAAGACACAAGAAGGGGCTGAAGCCAGGGACCCTACCGTCTCAGCCTTTCAAACTGAGCTGCTCCCCAGCTTGTGAGCCTGTGTGTGTGTATGTGTGTGTGTGTATGTGTGTGTCTGGTGGTAGTAGGGGGGAGAGGGGAGGGTACACACCATAGCATTAACATGATCAATTATGTTCACCTCCGTGTTGTATGCCATGGGCACACAGAGTGGGAGCAGGGAGTTGCAGTCTGGTGCCCGGCACTGCAGGAGAGGCAGGAGGAGACAACACTCACCTGCATAAGCTCGACATTCCCAAAGAAGCGACTCACAGGCATGGGCTGGTTGCTGTCATCATCTAGAAAGATGCTGCTGTCCATCTGAAGCACTGATGCCTGCACTTCCTCTGTCCTGGGCACAGGCTCTGCCTGTTGGGCGGAGCTGTCATCGGGCTCCTGGGCTGCAGTGGCACTGCTGGGTTCTGTGGACAGGCCATTCTCAGCCTTTGCTGAGGGTTCCTCACTCACAGGCTTGGAGCAGCTCTGAGGAGGCTCCCTGCTCTCCAGTGCAGAGACAGCAGCCTCAGCACTGTCCTCCGAAAACTTATTTTCACAAGGAGCCACGGGGGCCACTTTTGGCAAAGAAGAAATGTCACTCTTAGGGTCAAGTTTTTGTAATTCTGCCTTCACAAGGTGACCTTTGTCATACTTGAACTTTTTGGAAGTTCGTCTGTCCGTAGCTTTGTGTGATGAGGAAGCCTGCCAAGAAAGAAAAATATAAGAGAAAAATCAGACCCATCTAGCAGAGGCACGGGGCTCACAGTCCCAGAGGCCCCCATTTCTCCGCCTGAGACATTTGTGCCTAAGCCACTGGTCCCTGTCTGTTCTGCTGCTAAGGGGCAGAACAGATCGGAGGCCAAGGAGGGCTTCAGAGCACCGCTCCGGCAAGCTGCTTTCCCAGGCCTTTCTTTCCTAAAGTGCACGGTTGCTTACTTTAAAATCATCATAGAAACAAGCAAGAAAGCTTAGAGCATGAAGGTGGCTGCTGCCAGAATCATGAGCACCAACGTAGGGATGAGATTCCCCGACAAGGCAGCTGCAGTGTGACCTACAGCGGACCAGATCAGAGTCCGTGCCTTGTGCCTGACTATTCCCTCTGCTCAGGAATGAATCGGGTAAAAGACTCATACAGCTGGGCAAAGCTATGCCTTAGTGCCTGGATCACTAGCACACTTAACACACACACACACACATGTATGGTGCACAAAGGCCAGAAGATCAGCTGTATCGCAAAGCACACGCCTCTGTGACAGCAATGACAGCACTGCCACAGCCTCTGGAACGTCTCCCAAGCTATACACAGCAGCAGCTTCTATTTCATACAACACATCTCAAGAGTGACAACTGTAGCCTTGGTGTTCTTGGTAATGAGGCTCACCAGACATGTTGTTTTGGCAGATGTGGAGCTGGTGACGTCCCTGGCAGAGGCCAAGCTGGCTGAAGAGTAGCTTCGGGCCCGAAGGCGCGCTGAGGACCGCACTCCACCTGTGAGCTAGACAAGAGTGAAGCTCAGAGAACATGCTTATGGCGGAATGCCAGCCCAGAGCTGTTGTGGGTCCTCAGCTCGGTGCCAGAGCTACCTATGTCCTTCACCAACAAGCAAAGATGGCTATGCCCCAAGCTGGTTTGACCCAACTGTCCAGGCTTAGGCACAACTCAGTGGAATAGGGAGCTGGCCACAAGGACTGAAGAGGTGTGTTCAGCTGCTAGGACCCAAACAGTGCAAGGAAAGAACGGTCTCCTGTAAGCTGTCCTCTGACCTCCATGTGTGCTGTGGTGCATATGCACTGAGTGGACACACGAACTCATACCAATGTGCACCAAATAAGTGTACACATTCTTTCTTGGAAGGCTCTCAAATTCTTTATGTTTTGTTTTGTTTTTCGAGACAGGGTTTCTCTGTGTAGCCCTGGCTGTCCTGTAACTCACTCTGTAGACCAGGCTGGCCCCTAACTCAGAAATCCGCTGGGATTAAAGGCATGTGCCACTACTGCCCGGCAGCTCTCAAATTCTTATCCGGTGTCAGAGCCATGACAACAGCATCACAAAGAGAATCACCAGCTCCTGCACTCATACCTCTACCCTACCCTAGCCCCACGTCTTACATGATGATGATGATGTTGTTCTGGGGTAGCCTACTATGTGCTAGGCAGACTATCTACCACTGTGCTATGGGGCTCGCCCACCTTTATCTAGGTTTTATTTTTAGTACAGGGTCTTATGTGTCCCAGGCTGGCCTCTTGCTGTGAAGCTAATGAGAACCTTGCCCTCCTGAACCTGCCTGTGTTTCCCAAGTGCTGGGATTACAAATGTGAGCTTCACACCTGGCTTACCACTGCTCAGGAAAATGAACTTTCATGTACTCGAAGTCCACCCCTCCCTCCCTCCCTCCCTCCCTTTCTCTCTCTTTTCTTTTCTTTTCTTGTCAATTTCATTAAGTTACTCTGCTAGGTTTGAATGCAAACTACATCTGTCTTAGCCTCCCAAGTGCTGGGGTCTCAGCCTGTTGCCATCACGCATAACTGCCTCACGAACCTTATTGCCCCAGCTGACCTAGAACTCCCTAGGTAGTCTAGGCTGGCCTTAACTCACACACCAGCACACATGTAAGAGACAACCAGAAAGAAAGAAAAAGCAGAAAAACGTATTTGAAGACAGAATGGTTGAAAGCCTCCTGTTTGTTGAAAACAATAACTTGTGTCTGGGAAGTTTGTGACACAGGAGGGAGAGGATAATAAACACATGGACAGGCCACCTCCCGGGGATAGTTCTAATCCTGGAGGAACCAGTAAGAAACAACCCCTTATTCTGCAGAAACTGTATGTGAACCACGGTGAGATCACTACCTGCACGAAACAAAATGCCAGCTAGGAAAATCCACACCCAGAAAACCTGCTCTCTAAGATGAAGGTGAGAATAAGGGAATTTCCACGTGCAAACAGGGGAGGGGGGCGTTACTTTAGAACCACCGGGAGTTCTAGCTGAAGCTAGTGACCCAATCAGTAATCCAGGTACACACAGGGGCACCCCTGGCCCCCAAGGAAAGTCCCTACATAAAATTATCTTAAACATACTTCTCTGAAAAGGCAAAAGAGGCACGTGCTAGCAACAGTAAGGCACAAAGGAGGAGGGTCCGAGGGGCCCTTGCTGGCCTGAGGAAGTGGCTGCAAATGGTAAAGGAAGGATTGCAAGGCTGCACTGTCAACAGACAGAAAGTGGGGAGAGAACCTCACAAGAGTTAGACCTTTCTGTGTCTCACTGGAATCGAGGCGCGCAAAGAAGTAAAACAAAACAAAACAAAACACAGCGGGGAACTATTAAACCTTAATAAAGTCTCCTTGTGCAAAGGAGGGGCAGCAACCATGACTGGTTCCACACGGGGAAGTTACAGTCAGCCATGCTACACACAAACGTCTGCGCAACGCCAAGAGGCAGGGACGTCAGCCTGGACTTTGGCTAGCGGTGGACGGCAGACACACTTCAGGCTAAGGGACTCACTGTCCCTGCCGTGCTCGGCCAGAGACCCTTTGCAGCCGGGGTTTAGGTCCCAGTCACCCTACCTCCCTCCCGTCATCACACTGCCTGTCCTCAGCCCAGGTTACACACGACACAGGGGCTAGGCTGAGCTCGCTGCTCGGCGGCAGCACGCCCATCGGTGGGCAGAGCGGGAGGCCAGGAAGCCCGGGCAGCAGCCCGCACGGCCGGGGGCAAAGGCCGTCACCCCGGGGAGCGAGCCTGGAGCCCCGCGCCTGGGGTGGGTGGAAGCGCACGTCTCCTCCCCACCCCCCGGGGCCGCAGGGGAGTGCGGGTTCCCCTCCCAGGGGCGGAGCTCGAGGCGCCCGCCCCCCGCCGGCTCCCCGGGGAGAGTGCGGCTCGGCGGCGCGCACCCCGCCTGCGGGGCCCCTCACCTTCCTGCTCCTCATGAGTGAGCGCCCCGGCCTAACGCTCCGCCGCCGAGTCTCAATCGCGCGGCTCTGGCGCCGCGGCGTCTGACGTCACCGCCACGTCACCAATCACGGGCCGGCGTCCCCGGGTCACGTGCCCACCGCGAAGCCGGTTCGCGCGGAGAGCGGGCGGCGCGCGCCTCCCCGACAGACGGCGAGCCGCGGGCGGAGCGCCGGAAGCTGGGCCAGGTTCCCGCCACGCTGGGAAGGGACGTTTCCTTCGCGCGGAGGCCCGCCCGTTTGGGCCGCCATGTTTGGGAAGGGCACATCCCTGGGACAACCCCGTCGCCGCCATGTTTGAGAAGGGCGGCTGCCATGCTGCAGGCCTGTGCTCTCCGGTCTCCGGTCTTCCCACCCTGCAGGGCCCACCTTCAGCCCGGGTTCCCCTTCACCCCGAGGGAGGCGTTAGACCGGCCTAGCACTGCCCTCGGGGGGCACCTCACAGTGCGACCCACACGGTGGGGAGAGAGAGGAGACTCTTGCTACGTGTCCTCTGACAATTACTGACACCTCCTTCCCGAGTTATTCCCCCTCTAGTAAATATAATAATAAATTGTTAGCATTGTCTAAACTCCACCCACAGTTACCTGGCAACAGCCAGGTAGGCCTGACCCACTATAAAAGGGGCTGCTTGGCCTCCTCCTCCCTCTCTTACTCTTGCTTCCTTCTTGATTCTCTCTCTTGCTCTCCCCTTCCCCATTCCCTTCCCTTCCCCCTCTCTTCACGTGCTCATGGCCATGGCCTGGCCTCTACTTCTTTACTCCCTCTCTCTTCCTTTCTCTGCCTCTACTACCCTCTTTACTCCTGTTTCCCGCCCCCCCCCCCAAACTCTCTTCTATACTATACCATCTTGTGGCTGCTCCCTCAGGGGAAAGGGATGCCTCAGCATGGGCCCACCGAGACATTCCCTTCCCCTACTCACCACACCCCCAGAGGACATATTCTTTCTGTCTTGATCTTTCTATAAACACATCAATAATAATAATAATGATAAATATAATAAGCTTCAAATACACATGAAACCTTTGGCCTCAGCCTCTGGTCTTGCTGGACGGCCTGAACAGGTAAATCTGGTTGCAGAACTCACAAAATCAACCAGACAGACATCTCTGCTTTGACATCTTAAGGGTGGGGCCAGAGAGTAAACTTCTCTAGGGTTTGGTCTCCCTTACGTCCTGGAAGTCCTTGTCCCCTGCTTTGCCTGGCCAGCTCTCTTCAAGCCCGCTCCTCTCTCCAGTGCAGTAAAAAGGAGACAAGATCCTGTCTGCACTGCAGAGCTGCGCAAGCTCCCCTGTCTTTAGAAAAGCCCCTCAAAGTATTACAGATGGATGGATCACGCTGCTGGAAGATTAGGCTTCGGGCAGGGAGCCAAGCACCTTGCCGCTTCAGCATGCTGGTGCCCTCTGCTCACCTTCCTGGTTGGTGTTCCCTCCTCCTCAGCCTCATGCATCTTTACCATTATTTCTCATGACGCTTGGAAGGGGACTGACAGATGTGTGACTGGCAGGAAATCCATTGGAAAGGAAATTAATATAATCGCAGTCAGCCATTAAAAACCAGTGTGCGCCGTGACACAAGGAACCTGCCAGGTTGTCACTGTGGTTAATTCTAAGCAAGGACAGTGATTTCTTTCTGTCCTTCAGAGTGCCCTGGAGCAGCCCGTTCTGGCTTCCATCGGGTTTTGGGGTTGGTGTCTGTCAGGAAATGTACTGCTCCGAGGCTAACACCGCCAAAGCCTCATGGCCTTGGTATGTTTTAATTTTATTTAAAATTTACCTTATTTTACTTTACTGTAAGTGTGTTTTGCCTGCATCTGTGTCTGCACCACGTTTGTGCCTGAAGTTCTTGGAGGTCATAAGATGGCTCTGGGTTCCCTGGAATTGGAGTTATGGATGTGTGCTAGCCACATGTGGGTGCTGGGAACCGAACCCATGTTCCCTGCAATAATAATGAATAGTAACAAGTTCTCATACTGAAAATAGTTATACTGTCTTGTTCCCTCACTCCCAGATAGTATGGGAATGGCGTTCCTCAGTTGCTTCCCTGGGTGACCCTGACATTGTACTCCTATCAGGCACATCTAGCCAGCACTCTCTAAGTCTGAACTGGAGAGCTCATCTGGACCACTTTTCCTCTTGCCTGGTCACTGAAGATGTATGCCAGGATGGATCTCTGCCCAGGAGCTGGCTGGAGCTCCTTTGATTTCCTCATTGCTTCCAGAATCAAGACCAACATTAAGGATGGGGCCTTTGAGGTCCTGTCAGGCACCCTCACTAGACCCTGGGTGGGGCCTTGCTGACTCTATGAGGGACTCTCCCCTTGCTGCCTGCCATGTCTTCTTAAGGCAAGATGCAAAGGCAGAGGGGAGTACGGGGACATTAGAAGGAAGAGGAGCTCCTTGGAGTCCGACTGAAGCCTCTTGACAGTGAGAAGGGGAGCCCAGTACTGCACACATTTCCTGTGATAGCTGGTGACAGAGTGATTTGTATATGCTCTGCCCAGGGAGTGGCACTATTAGCCCTGTTGGAGGTGTGTCACTGTGAGCGTGGGCTTTGAGACCTTCATCTTAGCTGACTGGAAGTTAACTAGCTTACTGCTAGTGGCTTTAGGAACAAGTGTGGAACTCTCAGCTCCTCCTGCACCATGCCTGCCTGGACACTGCCATGCTCCTTCCTGGAAGATAATGGACTGAACCTCTGACCTGTAAGCCAGCCCCGATTAAATGATGTACTTATAAGAGTTACCTTGGTTATGGTATCTTTTCACAGCAGTAAAACCCTAACTAAGACACACAGATTTAATGTTCCCTTCATATATGATGCCTTGT
This sequence comes from Mus pahari, assembly GCF_900095145.1. Classification (NCBI taxonomy): domain Eukaryota; kingdom Metazoa; phylum Chordata; class Mammalia; order Rodentia; family Muridae; genus Mus; species Mus pahari. The sequence goes on along the minus strand of NC_034595.1, from coordinate 104,860,975 downwards.
GTTAAATTAGCAATAAATCAAGCTGAAGGCCTGGGTTTACATGACCTTAGTGTTTCATTCCTTTTCCTGTTTTTGTATGTTTGTTGTTTGTTTTTTGAGACAGGGTTTCTCTGTGTAGCCCTGGTTGTCCTGGAACTCACTCTGTAGACCAGGCTGGCCTTGAACTCAGAAATCTGCCTGCCCCTGCTTCCCAAGTGCTGGGATTAAAGGTGTGTACCACTGCCTGGTTTGTTTGTTTTTGATTTTGTAGTCTATGAAGTCAATTCAATTTGTTTACAGTAAAGACAGTCTACTATTCTGCTTATCTCTGACCGAGAGTTGTTTTTTTTT